>NW_027071895.1:0-45472 GCF_038088225.1 Cyrtonyx montezumae
GTAAGGGCTGAGCAGTGACATTACTGATCCCTAAGGGCTGAGTAAGATCAGAGTAAAGGGGGAGTAAAATCGGAGTAAGGGAGGAGTAAGCTTAGAGTAAGGGTGGAGTAAAGCCAGAGTAAGGGCTGAGTAGTGACCATGTGCCGAATAATCACAAAGTAAAGGCAGAGTAAAGGCAGAGTAAGGACTCAGTACTGAGCCCTAAGGGCTGAGTAAGCTTTGAGTAAGGGCGGTGTAAACATGGAGTAAGAACTGAGTAAACACGAAGGGCTGAGTAAGCTCAGAGTAAGGGCTCAGCAGTGGCTAAGTACCGAGCCCTAAGGGCTGAGTAAGCTTAGAGTATGGGTGGAGTAAGGACTGAGTAAGCTTTGAGGGTGGAGTAAAGCTGGAGTAAGGGCTGAGTAAGCTTAGAGAAAGGTTGGAGTAAAGATGGAGTAAGGGCTGAGTAAGCTTAGAGAAAGGTTGGAGTAAAGATGGAGTAAGGGCTAAGCTCAGAGTGAGGGTGGAGTAAGGGCTGAGTAAGCTTAGAGTAAGGGTGGAGTAAGGGTTGAGTAAGCTTAGAGAAAGGTTGGAGTAAAGATGGAGTAAGGGCTAAGCTCAGAAGTGAGGGTGTAGTAAGGGCTGAGTAAGCTTAGAGTAAGGGTGGAGTAAGGGTGGAGTAAAGGCTGAGTAAGCTTAGAGTAAGGGTGGAGTAAAGCTGGAGTAAGGGCAGAGTACACCCAGAGCGATCCCTCCCCCATCAGCCTCGGGGGGGGGAGGGGTGTGCAATGCGGATCCAGAGTAACATGGAGTACCTCAGAGTAAAGAGGGGAGTAAGGCCGGAGTAAGGTGGTGTAAAGGTGTAGGAAACACGGAGTAGGGGGACAAAAGTGGGGGGGGTGGGAGTGTGACCCCCCCCCTCCTCCCCCCACCACTGACCCACAGATTGCCCCCACCTGAAGAATGGGGGGGGGGGGGCGGGGGAGACCTGAGTAAGGCGCGAGTAACCCCGGTAGTAAGCTATGAGTAACCTATGAGTAACCATGAGTAAGCACAGAAAAGGGGGGGGGGGAAGCCCTCCCCCTCCCCTCCCCCCCCCCCCCAAAATAACCCCCCAGGAGACCCGCCCCTAAGTCACGAACCCCCCCCCTCCGATTAATTAATCCCCCGATTAATTAATCCCCTGCTTAATTACCCCCCCCCACCATAGATTCTTGCTTATGGTCGCCGTGAAAAAATAAAACTCAAAATTAAACCCCCCCCCCCCCCCAAAACTGAGGGGGTTCACCCCAAAAACTGTAGGGTAACCCCTCCCCCCCCCCCCAATGTCCATCAGTCAAATAGGGTTTTTTTTTTTGGGGGGGGGGGGACCCCAAAAAATATTTGGGGGGGGGGAGAAGGAGGGGGGGGGGAATAGAAGTCCGTGTCATGGGGGGGGCACAGCGGGGTCCGGGGGGGCTGAGGAGAGGAGGAAAGAAAGGGTTAATGAGCCCCCCCCCCCAAATTAATGACCCCCCCCAATTAATGACCACCCCCCAGAATGAATGAGCCCCCCCCCTCCCAGAATTAATGACCCCCCCCTCAAATTAATGACCACCCCCCTCCCAGAATTAATGACCCCCCCCCCCAAACTAATGACACCCCCAGAATGAATGAGCCCCCCCTCCCAGAATTAATGACCCCCCCCCAAATTAATGACACCCCCCAGAATTAATGACCCCCCTCTCCCAGAATTAATGAGCCCCCCCCCAAATTAATGACATCCCCAGAATTAATGACCCCCCCAAATTAATGACCACCCCCCAGAATTAATGACACCCCCAGAATTAATGACCCCCCCCAAATTAATGACCACCCCCAGAATAAATGACCCCCCCTCCCAGAATTAATGACCCCCCCCAAATTAATGACACCCCCCAGAATGAATGACCCCCCCCTCTCCCAGAATTAATGACCCCCCCCCAATTAATGACACCCCCCAGAATGAATGACCCCCCCCTCCCAGAATTAATGACCCCCCCCCAATTAATGACCCCCCCCTCAAATTAGGGTCCCCTCCCCAAATTAATGACCCCTCCTCAAATTAGGGTCCCCTCCCAAATTAATGACCCCCCCCCAAATTAATGACCCCCCCAGAAATTAATGACCCCCCCCTCAAATAATGACCCCCCCCCTCAAATTAGGGTCCCCCCTCAAATTAACGACCCCATTTTTAATGAGGCCCCCCCCCCCCTCCTTGGGACCCCCCCCTTAATTGGGGTTTAATTGGGGTTTAATTGGGGTTTAATTGGGGTCATTTTATTTGGGGGGGGGGGGTCCGTACCTTCCGGGATCAGAACTCGGTGTCAAGGACCCGAAAGGTGGTGGCACCTGTGGAGAAATTTGGGGGGGGGGGGGGTCCCAAAAATATGGGGGGGTCCTAAAATTGAGGGGGGGTCCCCCAAATGAGGGGGGTCCCAAAAATGAGGGGGGGTCCTCAAAATGGGGGGGGGGTCCTCAAAATGGGTGGGGGGGTCCTCAAATGAGGGGGGGTCCCAAGAAAATGTGGGGGGGGTCCTCAAAATGGGGGGGGTCCTCAAAATGGGGGGGGGGTCCTCAAAATGTGGGGGGTCCTAAAATTGAGGGGGGGGTCCCCCAAATGAGGGGGGTCCCAAAAATGGGGGGGGTCCTCAAAATGGGGGGGGGGCCTCAAAATGGGAGGGGGGGGTCCTCAAATGAGGGGGGTCCCAAAAATGAGGGGGGGGTCCTCAAAATGGGGGAATGAACCCAAAAATAAGGGGGGGGGGTCTGAAATTTGGGGGGGGGTCCCCAAATGTGGGGGGGGTCCTAAAATTGAGGGGGGGGTCCCCCAAATGAGGGGGGGTCCCAAAAATGAGGGGGGGTACTCAAAATGGGGGGGGGTGCTCAAAATGAGGGGGGTCCTCAAAATGGGGGGGGTCCTCAAAATGGGGGGGGGTCCTAAAATTGAGGGGGGGGTCCTCAAATGGGGGGGGGTCCTCAAAATGGGGGGGGACTCCTCAAAATGGGGGGGGGGCCTTAAATAGGGGGGGGTCCTCAAAATGGGGGGGGGGTCCTCAAAATGTGGGGGGTCCTCAAAATGGGGGAATGAACCCAAAAATAAGGGGGGGGGTCTGAAATTTGGGGGGGGGTCCCCAAAATGTGGGGGGGGGTCCTAAAATTGAGGGGGGGGGTCCCCCAAATGAGGGGGGGTCCCCAAAATGGGGGGGGTCCTCAAAATGGGGGGGGGGTCCTAAAATTGAGGGGGGGTCCTCAAAATGGGGGGGGGCCTCCTCAAAATGGGGGTGGGGCCTCAAAATGGGGGGGGGGGGTCCTCAAAATGGGGGGGGGGTCCTCAAAATGGAGGGGGGTCCTCAAAATGGGGGAATGACCCCAAAAATGAGGAGGGGGGGCCCTGAAATTTGGGGGGGGGGGGGTCCCCAAAATAAGGGGAGTTCACAAAATGAGGGGGTCCCAAAAGAGTGGGGGGGGCCCAAATGGAGGGGGGGGGGGTCCTGAAATTAAGATAGATTACTCCAAAATTGGGGGGGGTCCCAAATCGGGGGGGGGGGGTCCCCAAATTCAAAGGGGGGGTCCCTAAATTAAGGGGGGGTCCCCAAATTAAAAGGGGGGGTCCCTAAATTAAAGGGGGGGTTCCCTAATTAAGGGGGGGTCCCCAAAACGAAAGAGGTGTCCTCAAACTAAAGGGGGGATCCCCAAATTAAGGGGGGGTCCCCAAATTAAAAGGGGGGGGTCCCCAAATTAAAAGGGGGGGGTCCCCAAATTAAAAGGGGGGGGTCCCAAATTAAAAGGGGGGGCCCAAATTAAAGGGGAGATTCCCAAATTAAGGGGGGGGGGTCACAAATTAAGGGGGGGGTCTCCAGACTAAGAGGGGATCCCCAAATTAAGGGGGGGGTCCCCAAATTAAGGGATGATCCCCAAATTAAAAGTGGGGGGGTCCCAAATTAAAAGTGGGGGGTCCCCAAAATGAAAGTGGTGTCCTCAAACTAAAGGGGGGATCCCCAAATTAAGGGGGGGTCCCCGAATTAAGGGAGGTCCCCGAATTAAGGGGGGGTCCCAAATCAAGGGGGGTCCCCAAATTAAGGGAGGATCCCCCCAAATTAAGGGGGGGGTCCCAGAATTAAGGGAGGGGTCCCAAATCAAGGGGGGGGGGTCCCCAAATTAAAAGTGGGGGGGTCCCCAAATTAAAGGGGGGTCCCAGAATTAAGGGGGGGGTCCCCAAATTAAGGGAGGGTCCCCCCAAATTAAGGGGGCGGGTCATAAAACGGGTCCAGATTTCATCCCCCCCCCCCCATTCCCCACATTTGGGGCTCCCCCTCCGCCCCCATATTTCCCCCCCCCCCCCCTTTTTTCGGAGTGGACGACCCCTCCCCCCCTTCCCCCCAGTTGAAGGGGGGGGAACGGGGGGGGGGGGGGCCCCCAAATTTTGGGGTGAAAGCTCTGGATTTGGGGGGCTCACCGGGGTCGGGCAGCGAGGCCGAGCGCAGTCCCGTCTCCTTCTGCAGTTGGATCTCTTCAGCGCGAAGATGGACGTGGCTGGGGGGGGGGGGGCGGGGGGGGCAAAAGTGGGGGCAGGGGGGGGGGGTGAAGCTCTCAGCCCCCCCCCCGCACCCCCCCCCGGGCTCCCACAGGCCACGCCCACACCTGTAAGCCACGCCCACCACGATAGGCCACGCCCACCCACCTCCTCCCTTTCAAGTTCATTCAAAGCTCAGGAAGAATTACCCAGTCTCATAGGCCACGCCCACTCTCACAGGCCACGCCCATTCCCATAGGCCACGCCCGCTCCCATAGGCCACGCCCACTCTCATAGGCCACGCCCACTCTCATAGACTATGCCCATTCCGATTGGCCACGCCCACCTCCTCCCATTCAAGTTCATTCATAGCCCAGGAAGAATTACCCAGTCCCATAGGCCACGCCCATTCCCACAGGCCACGCCCACACCTGTAAGCCACGCCCACCACAATAGGCCACGCCCACACACCTCCTCCCCATTCAAGTTCATTAATAGCCAGGAAGCATTACCCATTCCCATAGGCCACGCCCGTTCCATAGGACACGCCCACAGGCCACGCCCATTCCGATTGGCCACGCCCACCTCCTCCCATTCAAGTTCATTCATAGCCCAGGAAGCCTTGCTCACTCCCATAGGCCACGCCCACACCTGTAAGCCACGCCCACCGCGATAGGCCACGCCCACCCACCTTCTCCCATTCAAGTTCATTCATAGCCCAGGAAGCATTACCCAGTCCCATAGGCCCACGCCCACTCCCATAGACCACGCCTACACCGATAAGCCACACCCACTCCCACAGGCCACGCCCACTCCCATAGACTAAGCCCATTCCCATAGGCCACGCCCCACACACCTCCTCCCATTCAAATTCATTCATAGCCCAGGAAGCCTTGCCCACTCCATAGGCCACGCCCATTCCCATAGGCCCCGCCCACTCCCGTAGACCACGCCACACAGATAAGCCACGCCCAACATTGTCCACGCCCACCTCCTCTTGTTCACTCGTTCATTCATAAATTCATTCATTCATTCATAGCCGAGGAAGCCCCGCCCACTCCCTTAGGCCACGCCCACACTCATAGGCCACGCCCCTCCCCCCTTTCTCCTTCCCATTCATCTCTATGGAACCCATTTCATTCAGACTCCGCCCACTTTAGGACCGCCCCCCTTCCAAGACCACGCCCACCCGCAGGCCACGCCCATTCCTTTTAAAGCCCCTCCCCATTCCTTTAAGCCCCTCCCCCCTTTCTCTCCCCTCCCATTCATCTCTATGGGCCCCATTCACTCCCATTGACCCCCCGCCCCTGCCCCATTCAGACCCCCACCCAGTTAAGCCCCGCCTCCCACAGACCACACCCCTTAAGCCCCGCCCCCTCCTCCCTTAGTCCCCTCCCATTCCTTTAAGCCCCTCCCCCCTCCCATTCATTTCTACGGGCCCCATTTTCCCCCCACGGACCCCCGCCCCATTCCAGCCCCCACCCACTTTAACCCCCGCCCCCAACGGACCACGTCCCCATTTAGGCCACGCCCCCTCCTCCCTTAGGCCACGCCCACTCACTGTCGGGCAGGGTGCAGACCCTCGGCCCCAGGCAGGCAGAAGAAGGGGTGCCCCATGGCGTCCGCCGCCGCCACGCGCCGTCGCCCTCAAACTGAGCACGACCCCCGCCCCCCCCAAATTCAGGCCACGCCCACTTAGTGGGCTGGGGGGGCACTTGTGGGGCAGGAGGAGGCGGATTGGGGGGCTTAAAGAGGGGCACTGTGGGGCTGGGGTGGAGACTCGTGGGACTGGGGAGGGGACTTGTGGGGCTGGGGGGGCACTTATGGGGCTCGGGGGCTCACTTGGGGGACACTTAGGGGTCTGAGGAGAGGACTTGGGGGTCTGGGGGGCACTTAGGGGGCAGGAAGGCACTTGGGGGGCACTTGGGGGGGCAGGAGGAGGCAACTGGGGGCTGGTGAGTGGGGCACTTGTGGGGCTGGGGGGGCACTTATGGGGCTCGGGGCTCACTTGGGGGACACTTAGGGGTCTGAGGAGAGGACTTGGGGGTCTGGGGGGCACTTAGGGGGCAGGAAGGCACTTGGGGGGCACTTGGGGGGGCAGGAGGAGGCACTTATGTGGTGGGGGGGGGCGGGGCTTGCTGAAGGGGCGTGGCTTTGAGGCCAAGGGGTGTGGCTTTCTAAAAGGGGCGGGGCTTCGCAGAGGGGAGGGGTTTGTTGCCGTGGGGGCGGGGTTAAGCAGGAGGGGGCGTGGCTTGTTTTGCCAAGGGGCGGGCCTTCGGGTAAATGGGTGTGTGTTTAATGGGAAGGGGCGGGGCTTGTGGAAAGAGGGCGGGGCTTTTCGGGAAGGGGGTGTGGTTTGTTGCCAAGGGGGCGGTACTTTGTGAGAAAGGGGAGGGGCTTCTGGGAAGGAGGAGTGGTTTGCCGCCTCGTGGGCGTGGCTTGATGCAAGGGGGCGTGGCTTTGGTGGAAGGAGGCGTGGCTTGATGAAAAGGGGAGTGGGGCTTCGAAGTAGGGGGCGTGGTTTAGCGAGATGGGGCGGGGCTTCGTGGAAGGGGGTGTGGTTTGTGGGGAAGGGGGCGGGGTTTATGGAGAGGGGGCGGGGCTTGTGGGAAGGGGGCGTGGCCTCACCTGCAGCAGCTTCCCTAGGAGGTCGGCGCCCTCGTGGTCCAACCTGGAAGTGGGGGGGGGGAGGGGCTATCAGTGGGGTGAAGGGGGAACTTGGGGGTCTGGGGGGGCAATGAGGGGTGGTATGGGGCACTTGGGGGGCTGGAGGGGCAGTTGGGGGGGGTGGTGTGGGGCACTTATGGGGTGGAGGAGTTCACTTATGGGGTGGAGGACTTCCCTTATGGGGCAGAGATGTCAGGGGTGGTATGGGGCACTTGGGGGGCTGGAGGGGCAGTTGGGGGGGTGGTGTGGGGCACTTATGGGGTGGAGGAGTTCACTTATGGGGTGGAGGACTTCCCTTATGGGGCAGAGATGTCACTTATGGGGGCGGAGAGGTCACTTATGGGGCGGAGGTGTTCAGTTATGGGGCAGAGAAGTCACTTATGGGGTGGAGGAGTTCCCTTATGGGGCAGAGGTGTCACTTATGGGGGCAGAGGGTCACATATGGGGCAGAGGAGTTCACTTATGGGGGCAGAAAGGTCACTTATGGGGCGGAGGTGTTCACTTATGGGGGCGGAGAGGTCACTTATGGGCAGAGGGGTCTCTTATGGGGCGGAGGTGTTCACTTATGGGGCGGGGGGTCACTTATGCTGTGGAGGAGTTCCTTATGGGGCAGAGGTGTCACTTATGGGGCGGAGGGGTCACTTATGGGGGCAGAGGGGTCACTTATGGGCAGAGGGGTCACTTTTGGGGCAGAGGAGTCACTTATGGGGCAGAGGAGTTCACTTATGGGGTGGAGGAGTTCCCTTATGGGGCAGAGAAATCAGTTATGGGGTGGAGGACTTCCCTTATGGGGCAGAGGTGTCACTTATGGGGCAGAGAGGTCACTTATGTGGCAGAGGTGTCACTTATGGGGGCGGGGGGGGTCACTTATGGGGGCGGAGGGGTCACTTATGGGGGCGGAGGGGATCACTTATGGGGCAGAGGGGTCTCTTATGGGGCGGAGGTGTTCACTTATGGGGCAGAGGTGTCACTTATGGGGGCAGAGGTGTCACTTATGGGGCAGAGAGGTCACTTATGTGGCAGAGGTGTCACTTATGGGGGCAGGGGGGGGTCACTTATGGGGCAGAGATGTCACTTATGGGGGGCGGGGGGGATCACTTATGGGGCGGAGGGGTCACTTATGGGGCAGAGGGGTCTCTTATGGGGCGGAGGTGTTCACTTATGGGGCAGAGGTGTCACTTATGGGGGCAGAGGGTCACTTATGGGCAGAGGTGTTCACTTATGGGGCAGAGAAGTCACTTATGGGGTGGAGGAGTTCCCTTATGGGGCAGAGATGTCACTTATGGGGCGGAGAGGTCACTTATGTGGCAGAGGTGTCACTTATGGGGGCGGAGAGGTCACTTATGTGGCAGAGGTGTCACTTATGGGGGGGGGTCACTTATGGGGCGGAGGGGTCACTTGTGGGGCGCGGGGGTCACTTATGGGGCGGACCGTGGGGCGTGGCGGCGCAGCCCCTCGGGGCGATAGGTGGGGAAGCGGTGTGAGCGGAACTCAGCGTTGGCGGTGATCCCCGGCCACGACTCCTCCGTCGGAGTCCCTGAAACCCCACAAACGCCCCCCAAAAAAGACCCCAAATGGACCTCAAAGAGCCCCAAACCCCAAACCCCAAATCCCCCCAAAATAACCCAAATCCCCCCAAAAAATAACCCAAATTCCCCCCCAAAAAAACCCCAAATCCCCCCCAAAAAAACCCATAGAAACCCCAAATCCCCCCCCACAGAAACCCCAAATCCCCCCCCAAAAAAACCCAAATTCCCCCTCAAAAAAACCCCAAATGGACCTCAAAGAGCCCCAAACCCCACACCCCAAATCCCCCCCCAAATAACCCCAAATCCCCCCAAAATAACCCAAATCCCCCCCAAAATCCCAAATTTCCCCCCAAAAAACCCAAATCCCCCCCCAAAAAAACCCATAGAAACCCCAAATCCCCCACAAAATAACCCCAAATTTCCCCCCCAAATAACCCAAATTGCTCCCCAAAAAAAAAACCCCAAAAAACCCAAATTCCCCCCCAAAAAACCCAAATGGACCTCAAAGAGCCCCAAACCCCATAGAAACCCCAAATTCCCCCCAAAAAACCCCAAATCCCCCCCCAAAAAACCCCAAATGGACCTCAATGAGCCCCCAAACCCCACACCCCAAATCCCCCCCAAAATAACCCCAAATCCCCCCCAAAATAACTCCAAATCCCCCCCCCAAATAACCCCAAATCCCCCCAAAATCCCAAATTTCCCCCCCAAAAAACCCCAAATTCCCCCCCATAGAAACCCCATAGAAACCCCAAATCCCCCCCCACAGAAACCCCAAATCCCCCCCAAAATAACCCCAAATGCCCCCCCAAATAACCCAAATTGCCCCCCAAAAAACCCCATAGAACCCCAAATCCCCACAAAATAACCCAAATTGCTCCCCCCAAAAAAACCCCAAAACCCCAAATTCCCCCCAAAAAAACCCGAAATGGACCTCAAAAAGTCCCCGCACCCCAAACCCCAAATCCCCCCCCAAATAACCCCAAATCCCCCCCAAAAAACCCCACTGAAACCCACAGAAACCCCATCCCCCCCCACAGAAACCCCACCCCCCTCAAACCCCCCCCCCAGAAGCCCATCCCCCCCACAGAAACCCCACAGAAACCCCATCCCCCCCCCAACCCCCCCCCAGAACCCCCCCCAAAAACCCCACCCCCCCACAGAATCCCCCCCCACAGACCCCCCCCCAAACCCCCCTCCCCCCCCCATAATCCCCCCCCCACAGAAACCCCATCCCCCCCCAAAACCCCCCACACACAATCCCCCCCCAACCCCCCCCCCAGAAACCCCACCCCCCCAAACCCCACCCGCCCCCCACAGAAACCCCCCCCCCAAAGAACCCCCCCAAAAACCCCACCGCCCCACAGAACCCCCCCCCAAACCCCCCCCCCAGAATCCCTCCCCGTAATCCCCCCCCCACAGAAACCCCATCCCCCCCCAAACCCCCCCCACACACAATCCCCCCCAACCCCCCCCCAAACCCCCCCCCCAAAAACCCCACCCCCCCACAGAAACCCCCCAAACCCCCACAGAACCCCCCCAAACCCCCACCTGCCCCCCAAACCCCCCCCATAATCCCCCCACCCAAACCCCCCCCCACAGAATCCCCCCCCATAATCACCCCCCCAGAAACCCATCCCCCCCCCAACCCCCCCCCACAGAACCCCTCCCAAAAACCCCACCCCCCCAAAGAAACCCCCCCAACCCCCCCCCCCACAGAAACCCCATCCCCCCCCCAAACGCCCCCCCCCAGAAAGCCCCCCCCATAATCCCCCCCCCACAGAAACCCATCCCCCCCCCAAGCCCCCCCCCACAGAAAGCCCCCCCCCATAATCCCCCCCCCGTGCCCCCCCCCATAATCCCCCCCCCACAGAAAGCCCCCCCCATAATCCCCCCCCCGAAGCCTTCCCCCCACAGAAGCACCCCCCCCCATAATCCCCCCCCGTGCCCCCCCCCAGAAACCCCCCCCATAATCCCCCCCCGTGCCCCCCCCCATAATCCCCCCCCCACAGAAACCCCATCCCCCCCCCAGAAAGGCCCCCCCCCCCATAATCCCCCCCCCCCGTGCCCCCCCCCCCAGAAACCCCCCCCCATAATCCGCCCCCCATAATCCCCCCCCCAACCCCCCCCCAGAAACCCCCCCTCATAATCCCCCCCCCCATAATTCCCCCCCAAGCCCCCCCCCACAGAAAGCACCCCCCCCATAATCCCCCCCCCCATAATCCCCCCCCCCGAACCCCCCCCCCCACAGAAAGCCCCCCCCATAATCCCCCCTCCCCCATAATCCCCCCCCCCGTAATCCCCCCCCCATAACCCCCCCCCATAACCCCCCCCCGTACCCAGGAGGCGGAAGATGAAGTGCAGCTGCTCCTCGGCGGTGGCCCCGGGGAAGAGCGGGCGGCCCGTCACCATCTCCGAGAAGATGCAGCCCACGCCCCTGCGCCACACGGCCCTCGTGCAACGCCCTCGTGCGAGGCACGCCCCGACCCCCTACAGCCCCACAGATCCCACCCACACCCCACAGATCCCACCCAGACCCCATAGATCCCACTCAGATCCTACCGAGACCCCATAGGACATCCCTAAGATCATACTTGTGCAAGGTCCTCGTGCAACGCCCTCGTGCAACGCCCTCGTGCAAGGCCCTCGTGCAAGGCACACCCCGACCCCCTACAGCCCCACAGTTCCCATTCACACCCCATAGATCCCACCCAGACCCCCCAGATCCCACCCAGACCCCAGAGAATATCCCTAAGCTCATCCTCGTGCAAGGCCCTCGTGCAACGCGCTCGTGCAAGGCACGCCCCGACCCCGTACAGCCCCCCCAGATCCCACCCACACCCATAGATCCCACCCACACCCCATAGATACCACCCAGACCCCATAGGACATCCCTATGCTCATCCTCGTGCAAGGCCCTCGTGCAAGGCCCTCGTGCAAGGCACGCCCTGACACCATACAGCACCCCCAGACCCCACAGATCCCACCCAGACCCCATAGATCCCACTCAGACCCCATAGATCCCACTCAGATCCCATAGGATACCCCTAAGCTTGTCCTCGTGCAAGGCCATCGTGCAAGGCCCTCGTGCAAGGCCCTCGTGCAAGGCACGCCCCGACCCCATACAGCCCCACAGATCCCACCCACACCCCATAGATCCCACCCACACCCCATAGATCCCACTCAGACCCCATAGATCCCACCCAGACCCCATAGATCCCACTCAGATCCCACCCAGACCCCAGAGGACATCCCTAAGCTCATCCTCGTGCAAGGCCCTCGTGCAACGCCCTCGTGCAAGGCACGCCCTGACACCATACAGCACCCCCAGACCCCACAGATCCCACCCAGACCCCATAGATCCCACTCAGACCCCATAGATCCCACTCAGATCCCATAGGATACCCCTAAGCTTGTCCTCGTGCAAGGCCATCGTGCAAGGCCCTCGTGCAAGGCCCTCGTGCAAGGCACGCCCCGACCCCATACAGCCCCACAGATCCCACCCACACCCCATAGATCCCACCCACACCCCATAGATCCCACTCAGACCCCATAGATCCACCCAGACCCCATAGATCCCACTCAGATCCCACCCAGACCCCAGAGGACATCCCTAAGCTCATCCTCGTGCAAGGCCCTCGTGCAACGCCCTCGTGCAAGGCACGCCCCGAACCCTACAGCCCCCCCAGACCCCACAGATCCCACCCAGACCCCATAGATCCCACCCAGACCCCATAGGACATCCCTATGCTCATCCTCGTGCAAGGCCCTCGTGCAAGGCCCACGTGCAAGCACGCTCTGACACCATACAGCCCCACAGATCCCATCCACACCCCATAGATCCCACCCAGACCCCATAGATCCCACTCAGCTCCCACCCAGACCCCATAGGACATCCCTATGCTCATCCTCGTGCAAGGCCCTCGTGCAAGGCCCTCGTGCGAGGCACGCCCCGACCCCCTACAGCCCCACAGATCCCACCCACACCCATAGATCCCACCCACACCCCATAGATCCCACTCAGATCCCACCCAGACCCCATAGGACATCCCTATGCTCATCCTCGTGCAAGGCCCTCGTGCAAGGCCCTCGTGCAAGGCACTCCCCGACCCCCTACAGCCCCACAGATCCCACCCACACCCCATAGATCCCACCCAGACCCCATAGATCCCACTCAGATCCCATAGGATACCCCTAAACTTGTCCTCGTGCAAGGCCCTCGTGCAACGCCCTCATGCAAGGCCCGCCCCGACCCCCTACAGCCCACAGATCCCACCACACCCCATAGATCCCACCCACACCCCATAGATACCACCCAGATCCCATAGATACCACCCAGATCTCATACGAAATCCCTAAGCTCATCCTCGTGCAAGGCCCTCGTGCAACGCCCTCGTGCAAGTCACACCCCGACCCCTACAGCCCCCCAGATCCCATCCACACCCCATAGATCCCACCCAGACCCCATAGATCCCACTCAGATCCCACCCAGACCCCAGAAGACCCAGAAGACATCCTAAGCTCATCCTCGTGCAAGGCAATCGTGCAAGGCCCTCGTGCAAGGCATGTCCCGACCCACTACAGCCCCACAGATCCCACCACACCCCATAGATCACACCCACACCCCATAGATCCCACTCAGACCCCATAGATCCCACTCAGATCCCATAGGACATCCCTAAGATCATACTCGTGCAAAGTCCTCGTGCAAGGCCCTCGTGCAAGGCACGCCCCGACCCCCTACAGCCCCACAGATCCCACCCACACCCCATAGATCCCACCCACACCCCATAGATCCACTCAGATCCTACCCAGACCCCATAGGACATCCCTAAGATCATACTCGTGCAAAGCCCTCGTGCAAGGGCCCCTCGTGCAAGGCACGCCCCGACCCCATACAGCCCCCAAGGTCCCACCCAGACCCCATAGATCCCACCCAGACCCCATAGATCCCACCCAGACCCCATAGATCCCATTCAGATCTCATACGAAATCCCTAAGCTCATCCTCGTGCAACGCCCTCGTGCAAGGCCCTCGTGCAAGGCACGCCCCGACCCCGTACAGCCCCCCAGATCCCATCCACACCCCATAGATCCCACCCAGACCCCATAGATCCCACCCAGACCCCATAGATCCCACTCAGACCCCATAGATCCCACTCAGATCCCATAGATCCCACCCAGACCCCATAGATCCCACTCAGATCCCACCCAGACCCCATAGGACATCCCTATGCTCATCCTCGTGCAACGCCCTCGTGCAAGGCCCTCGTGCAAGGCACGCCCTGACACCATACAGCACCCCCAGACCCCACAGATCCTACCCAGACCCCATAGATCCCACCCAGACCCCATAGATCCCACTCAGACCCCATAGATCCCACCCAGGCCCCATAGGACATCCCTAAGATCATACTCGTGCAAGGCCCTCGTGCAACGCCCTCGTGCGAGGCACGCCCCGACCCCCTACAGCCCCACAGATCCCACCCACACCCCATAGATCCCACCCAGACCCCATAGATCCCACTCAGACCCCATAGATCCTACCCAGACCCCATAGGACATCCCTAAGATCATCCTCGTGCAAAGCCCTCGTGCAAGGCCCTCGTGCAAGGCACGCCCCGACCCCCTACAGCCCCACAGATCCCATCCACACCCCATAGATCCCACCCAGACCCCATAGATCCCACTCAGATCCCACCCAGACCCCAGAAGACATCCCTATGCTCATCCTCGTGCAAGGCAATCGTGCAAGGCCCTCGTGCAAGGCACGCCCTGACACCATACAGCACCCCCAGACCCCACAGATCCCACACAGACCCCATAGATCCCACCCACACCCCATAGATACCACTCAGATCCCACCCAGACCCCAGAAGACATCCCTAAGCTCATCCTCGTGCAAGGCCCTCGTGCAAGGCCCTCGTGCAAGGCACGCCCCGACCCCCTACAGCCCCACAGATCCCACCCACACCCCATAGATCCCACCCACACCCCATAGATCCCACTCAGATCCCACCCAGACCCCAGAGGACATCCCTAAGCTCATCCTCGTGCAAGGCCCTCGTGCAACGCCCTCGTGCAAGGCACGCCCTGACACCATACAGCACCCCCAGACCCCACAGATCCCACCCAGACCCCATAGATCCCACTCAGACCCCATAGATCCCACTCAGATCCCATAGGATACCCCTAAGCTTGTCCTCGTGCAAGGCCATCGTGCAAGGCCCTCGTGCAAGGCCCTCGTGCAAGGCACGCCCCGACCCCATACAGCCCCACAGATCCCACCCACACCCCATAGATCCCACCCACACCCCATAGATCCCACTCAGACCCCATAGATCCCACCCAGACCCCATAGATCCCACTCAGATCCCACCCAGACCCCAGAGGACATCCCTAAGCTCATCCTCGTGCAAGGCCCTCGTGCAACGCCCTCGTGCAAGGCACGCCCCGAACCCCTACAGCCCCCCCAGACCCCACAGATCCCACCCAGACCCCATAGATCCCACCCAGACCCCATAGGACATCCCTATGCTCATCCTCGTGCAAGGCCCTCGTGCAAGGCCCACGTGCAAGGCACGCTCTGACACCATACAGCCCCACAGATCCCATCCACACCCCATAGATCCCACCCAGACCCCATAGATCCCACTCAGCTCCCACCCAGACCCCATAGGACATCCCTATGCTCATCCTCGTGCAAGGCCCTCGTGCAAGGCCCTCGTGCGAGGCACGCCCCGACCCCCTACAGCCCCACAGATCCCACCCACACCCCATAGATCCCACCCACACCCCATAGATCCCACTCAGATCCCACCCAGACCCCATAGGACATCCCTATGCTCATCCTCGTGCAAGGCCCTCGTGCAAGGCCCTCGTGCAAGGCACTCCCCGACCCCCTACAGCCCCACAGATCCCACCCACACCCCATAGATCCCACCCAGACCCCATAGATCCCACTCAGATCCCATAGGATACCCCTAAACTTGTCCTCGTGCAAGGCCCTCGTGCAACGCCCTCATGCAAGGCCCGCCCCGACCCCCTACAGCCCCACAGATCCCACCCACACCCCATAGATCCCACCCACACCCCATAGATACCACCCAGATCCCATAGATACCACCCAGATCTCATACGAAATCCCTAAGCTCATCCTCGTGCAAGGCCCTCGTGCAACGCCCTCGTGCAAGTCACACCCCGACCCCCTACAGCCCCCCAGATCCCATCCACACCCCATAGATCCCACCCAGACCCCATAGATCCCACTCAGATCCCACCCAGACCCCAGAAGACCCCAGAAGACATCCCTAAGCTCATCCTCGTGCAAGGCAATCGTGCAAGGCCCTCGTGCAAGGCATGTCCCGACCCACTACAGCCCCACAGATCCCACCACACCCCATAGATCCCACCCACACCCCATAGATCCCACTCAGACCCCATAGATCCCACTCAGATCCCATAGGACATCCCTAAGATCATACTCGTGCAAAGTCCTCGTGCAAGGCCCTCGTGCAAGGCACGCCCCGACCCCCTACAGCCCCACAGATCCCACCCACACCCCATAGATCCCACCCACACCCCATAGATCCCACTCAGATCCTACCCAGACCCCATAGGACATCCCTAAGATCATACTCGTGCAAAGCCCTCGTGCAAGGCCCTCGTGCAAGGCACGCCCCGACCCCATACAGCCCCCAAGGTCCCACCCAGACCCCATAGATCCCACCCAGACCCCATAGATCCCACCCAGACCCCATAGATCCCATTCAGATCTCATACGAAATCCCTAAGCTCATCCTCGTGCAACGCCCTCGTGCAAGGCCCTCGTGCAAGGCACGCCCCGACCCCGTACAGCCCCCCAGATCCCATCCACACCCCATAGATCCCACCCAGACCCCATAGATCCCACCCAGACCCCATAGATCCCACTCAGACCCCATAGATCCCACTCAGATCCCATAGATCCCACCCAGACCCCATAGATCCCACTCAGATCCCACCCAGACCCCATAGGACATCCCTATGCTCATCCTCGTGCAACGCCCTCGTGCAAGGCCCTCGTGCAAGGCACGCCCTGACACCATACAGCACCCCCAGACCCCACAGATCCTACCCAGACCCCATAGATCCCACCCAGACCCCATAGATCCCACTCAGACCCCATAGATCCCACCCAGGCCCCATAGGACATCCCTAAGATCATACTCGTGCAAGGCCCTCGTGCAACGCCCTCGTGCGAGGCACGCCCCGACCCCGTACAGCCCCCCAGATCCCATCCACACCCCATAGATCCCACCCAGACCCCATAGATCCCACTCAGATCCCATAGATCCCACCCAGACCCCATAGATCCCACTCAGATCCCACCCAGACCCCATAGGACATCCCTATGCTCATCCTCGTGCAACGCCCTCGTGCAAGGCCCTCGTGCAAGGCACGCCCTGACACCATACAGCACCCCCAGACCCCACAGATCCTACCCAGACCCCATAGATCCCACCCAGACCCCATAGATCCCACTCAGACCCCATAGATCCCACCCAGGCCCCATAGGACATCCCTAAGATCATACTCGTGCAAGGCCCTCGTGCAACGCCCTCGTGCGAGGCACGCCCCGACCCCCTACAGCCCCACAGATCCCACCCACACCCCATAGATCCCACCCAGACCCCATAGATCCCACTCAGACCCCATAGATCCTACCCAGACCCCATAGGACATCCCTAAGATCATCCTCGTGCAAAGCCCTCGTGCAAGGCCCTCGTGCAAGGCACGCCCCGACCCCCTACAGCCCCACAGATCCCACACAGACCCCATAGATCCCACCCAGACCCCATAGATCCCACTCAGATCCCACCCAGACCCCAGAAGACATCCCTATGCTCATCCTCGTGCAAGGCAATCGTGCAAGGCCCTCGTGCAAGGCACGCCCTGACACCATACAGCACCCCCAGACCCCACAGATCCCACACAGACCCCATAGATCCCACCCAGACCCCATAGATCCCACTCAGATCCCACCCAGACCCCAGAAGACATCCCTAAGCTCATCCTCGTGCAAGGCCCTCGTGCAAGGCCCTCGTGCAAGGCACGCCCCGACCCCCTACAGCCCCACAGATCCCACCCACACCCCATAGATCCCACCCACACCCCATAGATCCCACTCAGATCCTACCCAGACCCCATAGGACATCCCTAAGATCATACTCGTGCAAAGCCCTCGTGCAAGGCCCTCGTGCAAGGCACGCCCCGACCCCATACAGCCCCCAAGGTCCCACCCAGACCCCATAGATCCCACCCAGACCCCATAGATCCCACCCAGACCCCATAGATCCCATTCAGATCTCATACGAAATCCCTAAGCTCATCCTCGTGCAACGCCCTCGTGCAAGGCCCTCGTGCAAGGCACGCCCCGACCCCGTACAGCCCCCCCAGATCCCATCCACACCCCATAGATCCCACCCAGACCCCATAGATCCCACCCAGACCCCATAGATCCCACTCAGACCCCATAGATCCCACCCTGATCCCATACGACATCCCTAAGCTCACCCTCGTGCAAGGCCCTCGTGCAACGCCCTCGTGCAAGGCACACCCCGACCCCCTACAGCCCCCCAGATCCCATCCACACCCCATAGATCCCACCCACACCCCATAGATCCCACTCAGCTCCCACCCAGACCCCAGAGGACATCCCTATGCTCATCCTCGTGCAACGCCCTCGTGCAAGGCCCTCGTGCAAGGCACGCCCCGACCCCCTACAGCCCCACAGATCCCACCCACACCCCATAGATCCCACTCAGACCCCATAGATCCCACTCAGATCCCATAGGATACCCCTAAGCTTGTCCTCGTGCAAGGCCCTCGTGCAAGGCCCTCGTGCAAGGCACGCCCCGACCCCCTACAGCCCCACAGATCCCACCCACACCCCATAGATCCCACCCAGACCTCATAGATCCCACCCAGGCCCCATAGATCCCACCCAGGCCCCATAGGATACCCCTAAGCTCATCCTCGTGCAAGCCCCTCGTGCAAGCCCCTCGTGCAAGGCACGCCCCGACCCCGTACAGCCCCCCCAGATCCCACCCACACCCCATAGATCCCACCCAGACCCCATAGATACCACCCAGACCCCATAGGACATCCCTAAGCTCATCCTCGTGCAAGGCACTCGTGCAAGGCCCTCGTGCAAGGCCCGCCCCGACCCCCTACAGCCCCACAGATCCCATCCACACCCCATAGATCCCACCCAGACCTCATAGATCCCACCCAGGCCCCATAGATCCCACCCAGGCCCCATAGGATACCCCTAAGCTTGTCCTCGTGCAAGGCCCTCGTGCAAGGCACTCCCCAAACCCTACAACCTCATGTCCCTATAGTGAGTCCTCGTGCAAATCCTCGTGCAAGAACCCCCTCAACCCAAATCTATGACCGTACAGAGCCGGATACCTCCGTGCAACGCCCCCGGACCTGACCCCAAACCCCGACCCCATAACCCCGTGACCCCATAACCCCGTGACCCCATGACCCTGTGACTCTATAGTGAGTCCTCGTGCAAATCCTCGTGCAAGAACCCCCTAACCCCAAATCTATGACCCTACAGAGCTGGATATCTCCGTGCAACACCCCCGGAACTGACCCCAAACCCCGACCCCATAACCCCATGACCCCATAACCCCGTGACCCCATAACCCCATGACCCTATATTGAGTCCTCGTGCAAATCCTCGTGCAAGAACCCCCTCAACCCAAATCTATGACCCTACAGAGCTGGATACCTCCGTGCAACGCCCCCGGATCTGACCCCAAACCCCGACCCCATAACCCCGTGACCCCATAACCCCATGACCCTATAGTGAGTCCTCGTGCAAATCCTCGTGCAAGAACCCCCTAACCCCAAATCTATGACCCTACAGAGCCGGATATCTCCGTGTAACGCTCCCGGACCTGACCCCAAACCCCGACCCCATAACCCCATGACCCCATAACCCCGTGACCCCATAACCCTGTGACCCCATAACACTGTGACCCTATAGTGAGTCCTCGTGCAAATCCACGTGCAAGAACCCCCTCAACCCAAATCTATGACCCTACAGAGCCGGATACCTCCATGCAACGCCCCCGGACCTGACCCCAAACCCCGACCCCATAACCCCGTGACCCCATAACCCCGTGACCCCGTGACCCTATAGCCTCGTGACCCTATAGTGAGTCCTCGTGCAAATCCTCGTGCAAGAACCCCCTAACCCCAAATCTATGACCCTACAGAGCCGGATATCTCCGTGCAACACCCCTGGACCTGACCCCAAACCCCGACCCCATAACCCCGTGACCCCATAACCCCATGACCCTATAGTGAGTCCTCGTGCAAATCCTCGTGCAAGAACCCCCTAACCCCAAATCTATGACCCTACAGAGCCGGATACCTCCGTGCAACGCCTCCGGACCTGACCCCAAACCCCGACCCCATAACCCCGTGACCCCATAACCCCGTGACCCCATAACCCCATGACCCCGTAACCCCATAAGCCTATAGTGAGTCCTCGTGCAAATCCTCGTGCAAGAACCCCCTCAACCCAAATCTATGACCCTACAGAGCCGGATACCTCCGTGCAACGCCCCCGGACCTGACCCCAAACCCCGACCCCATAACCCCGTGACCCCATAACCCCTTAACCCCGTGACCCTATAGCCTCGTGACCCTATAGTGAGTCCTCGTGCAAATCCTCGTGCAAGAACCCCCTAACCCCAAATCTATGACCCTACAGAGCCGGATACCTCCATGCAACGCCCCCGGAACTGACCCCAAACCCCGACCCCATAACCCCAGGACCCCATAACCCTATAACCACCTGACCCACTAGTGAACCCTATAGTGAGTCCTTGTGCAAATCCTCGTGCAAGAACCCCCTAACCCCAAATCTATGACCCTACAGAACCGGATACCTCCGTGCAACGCCCCCGGACCTGACCCCAAACCCCGACCCCATAACCCCGTGACCCCATAACCCCGTGACCCCATAACCCCGTGACCCAATAGTGAACCCTCTTGTGAGTCCTCGTGCAAATCCTCGTGCAAGAACCCCCTAACCCCTAATTTATGACCCTACAGAGCCGGATACCTCCGTGCAACGCCCCCAGAACTGACCGCAAACCCTGACCCCATAACCCCGTGACCCCATAACCCCATAACCCCGTGACCCTATAGCCTCGTGACCCTATAGTGAGTCCTCGTGCAAATCCTCGTGCAAGAACCCCCTCAACCCAAATCTATGACCCTACAGAGCCGGATACTTCCATGCAACGCCCCCGGAACTGACCCCAAACCCCGACCCCATAACCCCAGGACCCCATAACCCTATAACCACCTGACCCACTAGTGAACCCTATAGTGAGTCCTCGTGCAAATCCTCGTGCAAGAACCCCCTAACCCCAAATCTATGACCCTACAGAACCGGATACCTCCGTGCAACGCCCCCGGACCTGACCCCAAACCCCGACCCCATAACCCCGTGACCCCATAACCCCATAACCCCATAACCCCATGACCCCATAACCCCGTGACCCTATAGTGAGTCCTCGTGCAAATCCTCGTGCAAGAACCCCCTCAACCCAAATCTATGACCCTACAGAGCCGGATACCTCCGTGCAACGCCCCCGGACCTGACCCCAAACCCCGACCCCATAACCCCATGACCCTATAACCACGTGACCCTATAACCATGTGACCAATAGTGAACCCTCTTGTGAGCCCTCGTGCAAATCCTCGTGCAAGAACCCCCTAACCCCAAATCTATGACCCTACAGAGCCGGATATCTCCGTGCAACGCTCCCGGACCTGACCCCAAACCCCGACCCCATAACCCCATGACCCCATAACCCCGTGACCCCATAACCCCGTGACCCAATAGTGAACCCTCTTGTGAGTCCTCGTGCAAATCCTCGTGCAAGAACCCCCTAACCCCAAATCTATGACCCTACAGAGCCGGATACCTCCGTGCAACGCACCCGGACCTGACCCCAAACCCCGACCCCATAACCCCATGACCCTATAACCACGTGACCCTATAACCATGTGACCAATAGTGAACCCTCTTGTGAGCCCTCGTGCAAATCCTCGTGCAAGAACCCCCTAACCCCAAATCTATGACCCTACAGAGCCGGATACCTCCGTGCAACGCCTCCGGACCTGACCCCAAACCCCGACCCCATAACCCCGTGACCCCATAACCCCGTGACCCCGTGACCCTATAGCCTCGTGACCCTATAGTGAGTCCTCGTGCAAATCCTCGTGCAAGAACCCCCTAACCCCAAATCTATGACCCTACAGAGCCGGATATCTCCGTGCAACACCCCTGGACCTGACCCCAAACCCCGACCCCATAACCCCGTGACCCCATAACCCCATGACCCTATAGTGAGTCCTCGTGCAAATCCTCGTGCAAGAACCCCCTAACCCCAAATCTATGACCCTACAGAGCCGGATACCTCCGTGCAACGCCTCCGGACCTGACCCCAAACCCCGACCCCATAACCCCGTGACCCCATAACCCCGTGACCCCATAACCCCATGACCCCGTAACCCCATAAGCCTATAGTGAGTCCTCGTGCAAATCCTCGTGCAAGAACCCCCTCAACCCAAATCTATGACCCTACAGAGCCGGATACCTCCGTGCAACGCCCCCGGACCTGACCCCAAACCCCGACCCCATAACCCCGTGACCCCATAACCCCTTAACCCCGTGACCCTATAGCCTCGTGACCCTATAGTGAGTCCTCGTGCAAATCCTCGTGCAAGAACCCCCTCAACCCAAATCTATGACCCTACAGAGCTGGATACCTCCGTGCAACGCCCCCGGACCTGACCCCAAACCCCGACCCCATAACCCCGTGACCCCATAACCCCATAACCCCGTGACCCCATGACCCTGTGACCCTATAGTGAGTCCTCGTGCAAATCCTCGTGCAAGAACCCCCTCAACCCCAAATCTATGACCCTACAGAGCCGGATACCTCCGTGCAACGCCCCCGGACCTGACCCCAAACCCCGACCCCATAACCCCGTGACCCCATAACCCCGTGACCCCATTACCCCATAACCCCATGACCCTATAGTGAGTCCTCGTGCAAATCCTTGTGCAAGAACCCCCTCAACCCAAATCTATGACCCTACAGAGCCGGATACCTCCGTGCAACGCCCCCGGACCTGACCCCAAACCCCGACCCCATAACCCCGTGACCCCATAACCCCATAACCCCGTGACCCCATGACCCTGTGACCCTATAGTGAGTCCTCGTGCAAATCCTCGTGCAAGAACCCCCTAACCCCAAATCTATGACCCTACAGAGCCGGATAACTCCGTGCAACGCCCCCGGACCTGACCCCAAACCCCAACCCCATAACCCCGTGACCCCATAACCCCATGACCCCGTAACCCCATAAGCCTATAGTGAGTCCTCGTGCAAATCCTCGTGCAAGAACCCCCTAACCCCAAATCTATGACCCTACAGAGCCGGATATCTCCGTGCAACGCTCCCGGACCTGACCCCAAACCCCGACCCCATAACCCCATGACCCCATAACCCCGTGACCCCATAACCCCATGACCCTATAACCACGTGACCCAATAGTGAACCCTCTTGTGAGCCCTCGTGTAAATCCTCGTGCAAGAACCCCCTAACCCCAAATCTATGACCCTACAGAGCCGGATACCTCCGTGCAACGCCCCCAGACCTGACCCCAAACCCCGACCCCATAACCCCATGACCCCATAACCCCGTGACCCCATAACCCCATGACCCTATAACCACGTGACCCAATAGTGAACCCTCTTGTGAGCCCTCGTGTAAATCCTCGTGCAAGAACCCCCTAACCCCAAATCTATGACCCTACAGAGCCGGATACCTCCGTGCAACGCCCCCGGACCTGACTCCAAACCCCGACCCCATAACCCCATGACCCTATAGTGAGTCCTCGTGCAAATCCTCGTGCAAGAACCCCCTCAACCCAAATCTATGACCCTACAGAGCCGGATACCTCCGTGCAACGCCCCCGGACCTGACCCCAAACCCCGACCCCATAACCCCGTGACCCCATAACCCTGTGACCCCATAACCCCATGACCCCATAACCCCGTGACTCTATAGGGATTCCTCGTGCAAATCCTCGTGCAAGAACCCCCTAACCCCAAATCTATGACCCTACAGAGCCGGATACCTCCGTGCAACGCCCCCAGACCTGACCCCAAACCCCAACCCCATAACCCCGTGACCCCATAACCCCATGACCCTATAGTGAGTCCTCGTGCAAATCCTCGTGCAAGGACCCCCTCAACCCAAATCTATGACCCTACAGAGCCGGATATCTCCGTGCAACGCCCCCGGACCTGACCCCAAACCCCGACCCCATAACCCCGTGACCCCATAACCCCGTGACCCCGTGACCCCACAGCGAGCCCTCGTGCAAACCCTCGTGCAAGGCCTCGTGCACGGACCACATGTCGATGTGCGTGGAGTAGTGTGTGGAGCCGAGCAGGATGTCGGGGGGGCGGTACCACAGCGTCACCACTTCGTTGGAGTACGTCTTCGTCGGGATCGACTTCGCACGCGCCAACCCTACAGCGGGAACGGGGCCCTATAGGATCACGGGGCGCCCTATAGGATCAGGGGGGGGGCCTATAGGATCGGGGGGGGACCCTACAGCGGGAACGGGGCCCTATAGGATCACGGGGGGCCCTATAGGATCAGGGGGGGCCCTACAGCGGGAACAGGGCCCTATAGGATCACGGGGGGCCCTATAGGATCGGGGGGGGGCCTATAGGATCACGGGGGCCCTATAGGATCACGGGGGGCCCTATAGGATCGGGGGGGGCCCTATAAGATCGAGGGGGGCCCTATAGGATCGGGGGGGCCCTATAAGATCGAGGGGGGCCCTATAGGATCGGGGGGGGGGCCTATAGGATCGGGGGGGGACCCTACAGCGGGAACGGGGCCCTATAGGATCACGGGGGGCCCTATAGGATCAGGGGGGGCCCTACAGCGGGAACGGGGCCCTATAGGATCACGGGGCGCCCTATAGGATCGGGGGGGGGGGCCTATAGGATCACGGGGGCCCTATAGGATCACGGGGGGCCATATAGGATCGGGGGGGCCCTATAAGATCGAGGGGGGCCCTATAGGATCGGGGGGGGCCCTATAGGATCGGGAGGGGCCCTACAGCAGGAACGGGGCCCTATAGGATCACGGGGGGCCCTAGAGGATCTGGGGGGGGGCCTATAGGATCAGGGGGGGAGCCTATAGGATCGTGGGGGGGCCCTATAGGATCACAGGGGGCCCTATAGGATCAGGGGGGGCCCTACAGCGGGAACGGGGCCCTATAGGATCACGGGGCGCCCTATAGGATCTGGGGGGGCCCTATAGGATCACAAGGGGCCCTATAGGATCGGGGGGGGCCCTATAGGATCGGGGGGGGGCCCTATAGGATCAGGGGGGCCCTATAGGATCGGGGGAGGCCCTATAGGATCACGGGGGGCCCTATAGGATCTGGGAGGGGCCCTATAGGATCGGGGGAGGCCCTATAGGATCACGGGGGCCCTATAAGATTGAGGGGGGCCCTACAGTGGGAACGGAGCCCTATAGGATCACGGCGGGCCCTAGAGGATCGGGGGGGGGGCCTATAGGATCGGGGGGGGCCTATAGGATCGGGGGGGGGGCCCTATAGGATCACGGGGGGCCCTATAGGATCGGGGGGGGGGGCCTATAGGATCAGGGGGTGCCCTATAGGATCACAGGGGTCCCTATAGGATTGAGGGGGGGCCTATAGGATCACGGGGGCCCTATAAGATTGAGGGGGGCCCTACAGTGGGAACGGGGCCCTATAGGATCACGGGGGGCCCTATAGGATCTGGGGGGGCCCTACAGCGGGAACAGGGCCCTATAGGATCACGGGGCGCCCTATAGGATCGGGGGGGGGCCCTATAGGATCACGGGGGGCCCTACAGCGGGAACGGGGCTCTATAGGATCACGGGGGGCCCTAGAGGATCGGGGGGGGGGGCCTATAGGATCGGGGGAGGCCCTGTAGGATCGTGGGGGGGCCCTATAGGATCACGGGGGCCTATAGGATCACGGGGGGCCCTATAGGATCGGGGGGGGCCCTATAGGATCGAGGGGGGCCCTATAGGATCGGGGGGGGCCCTACAGTGGGAACGGGGCCCTATAGGATCAGGGGGGCCCTATAGGATCGAGGGGGGCCCTACAGTGGGAACGGGGCCCTATAGGATCACGGGGGGCCCTATAGGATCTGGGGGGGCCCTACAGCAGGAACGGGGCCCTATAGGATCACGGGGGGCCCTATAGTATTGGGGGGGGCCTATATGATCACAAGGGGCCCTATATGATCACAAGGGTCCCTATAGTATTGGGGGGGGCCCTATAGGATCACAGGGGGCCCTATAGGATCAGGGGGGCCCTATAGGATTGGGTGGGGCCCTATAGGATCTCGGGGGGCCCTATAGGATCAGGGGGGGCCCTATAGGATTCGGGGGGGGCCCTATAGGATCATGGGGAGCCCTATAGGATCAGGGGGGGCCCTATAGGATTCGGGGGGGGCCCTATAGGATCATGGAGGGCCCTATAGGATCACGAGGGGCCCTATAGGATCACAGGGGTCCCTATAGGATAGGGTGGGGCCCTATAGGATCACGAGGGGCCCTATAGGATCGGGGGGGGCCCTACAGTGGGAACGGGGCCCTATAGGATCAGGGGGGCCCTATAGGATCGAGGGGGGCCCTACAGTGGGAACGGGGCCCTATAGGATCACGGGGGGCCCTATAGGATCTGGGGGGGCCCTACAGCAGGAACGGGGCCCTATAGGATCACGGGGGGCCCTATAGTATTGGGGGGGGCCTATATGATCACAAGGGGCCCTATATGATCACAAGGGTCCCTATAGTATTGGGGGGGGCCCTATAGGATCACAGGGGGCCCTATAGGATCAGGGGGGCCCTATAGGATTGGGTGGGGCCCTATAGGATCACGGGGGGCCCTATAGGATCAGGGGGGGCCCTATAGGATTCGGGGGGGGCCCTATAGGATCATGGGGAGCCCTATAGGATCAGGGGGGGCCCTATAGGATTCGGGGGGGGGCCCTATAGGATCATGGAGGGCCCTATAGGATCACGAGGGGCCCTATAGGATCACAGGGGTCCCTATAGGATAGGGTGGGGCCCTATAGGATCACGAGGGGCCCTATAGGATCGGGGGGGGGTGGCCTATATGATCACAGGGGTCCTTATAGGGTTTCAGAGTCCCCCCTGGGGTTTCGGGGTCCCCTATAGGTTTCAGGGTCCCTTATAGGGTTTTGGGGTTCCCTATAGGTTTCAGGGTCCCCCCTGTTGTTTCAGGGTCCCTTATAGGGTTTCAGGATCCCTTATAGGGTTTCGGGGTCCCTTATGGGATTTCCGGGTTCCTTATAGGGTTTCAGGGTCCCTTATAGGGTTTCGGGGTCCCTTATGGGATTTCCGGGTTCCTTATAGGATTTCCGGGTTCCTTATAGGGTTTCGGGGTCCCCCCTGTTGTTTCAGGGTCCCTTATAGGGTTTCAGGATCCCTTATAGGGTTTCGGGGTCCCTTATAGGGTTTCAGAATCCCTTATAGGGTTTTGGGGTCCCTTATGGGATTTCCGGGTTCCTTATAGGGTTTCAGGATCCCTTATAGGGTTTTGGGGTCCCTTATGGGATTTCTGAGTTCCTTATAGGGTTTCGGGGTCCCCCCTGTTGTTTCAGGGTCCCTTATAGGGTTTCAGGGTCCCTTATAGGGTTTCGGGGTCCCTTATGGGTTTTCCGGGTTCCTTATAGGATTTCCGGGTTCCTTATAGGGTTTCAGGGTCCCTTATAGGGTTTCGGGATCCCTTAGAAGGTTTCGGGGTCCCTTATAGGGTTTCAGGGTTCCTTATAGGGTTTCGGAGTCCCTTATAGGGTTTCAGGGTCCCTTATAGGGTTTCGGGGTCCCTTATGGGTTTTCCGGGTTCCTTATAGGGTTTCGGGGTCCCCCCTGTTGTTTCAGGGTCCCTTATAGGGTTTCAGGGTCCCTTATAGGGTTTTGGGGTCCCCTATAGGTTTCGGGGTCCCCCCTGTTGTTTCAGGGTCCCTTATGGGATTTCCGGGTTCCTTATAGGGTTTTGGAGTCCCTTATAGGGTTTCAGGATCCCTTTTAGGGTTTTGGGGTCCCTTATGGGATTTCCGGGTTCCTTATAGGATTTCCGGGTTCCTTATAGGGTTTTAGGATCCCTTAGAAGGTTTTGGGGTCCCTTATAGGGTTTCAGGGTTCCTTATAGGGTTTTGGAGTCCCTTATAGGGTTTCAGGGTCCCTTATAGGGTTTCAGGATCCCTTATAGGGTTTCGGGGTCCCTTATGGGATTTCCGGGTTCCTTATAGGGTTTCGGGGTCCCCTATAGGTTTCGGGGTCCCTTATGGGATTTCAGGCTCCCTTATGAGATTTCCGGGTTCCTTATAGGGTTTCAGAATCCCTTATAGGGTTTTGGGGTCCCTTATGGGATTTCCGGGTTCCTTATAGGGTTTCAGGGTTTTGGGGTCCCCCCCGGGGCCGTACCGAAGTCGGCCAGCTTGAGCTCCCCGCGGCGGCTGAGCAGAAGGTTCTGGGGTTTGAGGTCGCGGTGCAGCACTTTGTGGCGGTGGCAGAAGGCCAAACCCCGCAGCAGCTGGAACAGGAACAGCTGCCCCCCCCCACCCCCGGCCCCGGGGCACGCCCCTTGCACGCCTTGCACGCCCCTTGCACGCGCATCCCCCCCCTACGTGCCCCACAACCCCCTCAGAACCCCACGACCCCATAACGACCCCATAAAGACCCCATAGTCCCACCCCATCCATACCCAAACCCACTAGGAATCCCTTTAGATCCAGTTCTTGCACGCCCCTTGCACGCCTTGCACGCCCCTTGCACACTCATTCCCCCTAACATGCCCCACAACCCCCTCAGAACCCCACGACCCCATAAAGACCCCATAAAGACCCCATAAAGACCCCATAGTCCCACCCCATCCATACCCAAACCCATTTAGGATCCCTGTAGTTCCAGTTCTTGCACGCCTTGCACGCCCCTTGCACACTCATCCCCCCTTACGTGCCCCAGAACCCCCTCAGAACCCCACGACCCCATAAAGACCCCATAAAGATCCCATAAATACCCTATAGACCCACCCCATCCATACCCAAACCCACTTAGAATCCCTTTAGTTCCAGTTCTTGCACGCCCCTTGCACGCCTTGCACGCCCCTTGCACACTCATCCGCCCTTACGTGCCCCACAACCCCCTCAGAACCCCACGACCCCATCAAGACCCCATAAAGACCCCACACCTCTCTTGCACACCCCACCCCCTTGCACACTCCCCCTCCCCCTTGCACCCCCCTTACACACCCCCAGGACCCCTTGCACACCCCCCCTCCCTCTTGCACCCCCCTTATACACCCCCCAAGACCCCTTGCACGCTCCCCCCTCCCCCTTGCACACCCCTTGCACACCCCTAGGACCCCATACACACCCCCCAGTACCCCTTGCACGCTCCCCCCTCCCCCTTGCACACCCCCCAGGACCCCTTGCACACTCCCCCTCCCCTTGCACCCCCCTTACACACCCCCAGGACCCCTTACACACCCCCCAGGACCCCTTGCACCCCCCCCCCTCCCCTTGCACTCCCTTAACACACCCCCAAGACTCTTTGCACACCCCTAGGACCCCATACACACCCCCAGGACCCTTTACACACCCCCCAGGACCCCTTGCACACTCCCCCTCACCCTTGAACCCCCTTACACACCCCCAGGACCCCTTACACACCCCCCAGGACCCCTTGCACACCCCCCCTCCCCTTGCACTCCCTTAACACACCCCCAAGACTCTTTGCACACCCCTAGGACCCCATACACAACCCCAAGACCGCTTGCACACTCCCCCTCCCCCTTGCACACCCCTAGGACCCCATACACACCCCCAGGACCCCATACACACCCCCCAAGACCCCTTGCACACCCCCCCTCCCTCTTGCACCCCCCTTACACACCCCCAGGACCCCTTACACACCCCCAGGACCCCATACACACCCCCAGGACCCCTTGCACACTCCCCCTCCCCCTTGCACCCCCCTTACACACCCCCAGGACCCCTTACACACCCCCAGGACCCCATACACACCCCCAGGACCCCTTGCACACTCCCCCTCCCCCTTGCACCCCCCTTACACACCCCTAGGACCCCATACACACCCCCCAGGACCCCTTACACACCCCCAGGACCCCTTGCACACTCCCCCTCCCCCTTGCACTCCCCTTACACACCTTTAGGACCCCATACACACCCCCCAGGACCCCTTACACACCCCCCAGGACCCCTTACACTCCCCCCAGGACCCCTTGCACACTCCCCCCTCCCCCTTGCACCCCCCTTACACACCCCCAGGACCCCAAACACACCCCCAGGACCCCTTACACACCCCCCAGGACCCCTTACACACCCCCCAGGACCCCTTGCACACTCCCCCTCCCCCTTGCACTCCCCTTACACACCCCTAGTACCCCATACACACCCCCAGGACCCCTTGCACACCACCCCTCCCCCTTGCACCCCCCTTACACACCCCCCAAGACCCCTTGCACAACCCCCTCCCCCTTGCACCCCCCTTACACACCCCCAGGACCCCTTACACACCCCCAGGACCCCATACACACCCCCAGGACCCCTTACACACCCCCCAGGACCCCTTGCACACTCCCCCTCCCCCTTGCACTCCCCTTACACACCCCTAGGACCCCATACACACCCCCAGGACCCCCTTACACACCCCCCAGGACCCCTTGCACACTCCCCCTCCCCCTTGCACTCCCCTTACACACCCCTAGGACCCCATACACACCCCCCAGGACCCTTTACACACCCCCCAGGACCCCTTGCACACCCCCCCTCCCCTTGCACCCCCCTTACACACCCCCAGGACCCCTTACACACCCCCAGGACCCCATACACACCCCCAGGACCCCTTACACACCCCCAGGACCCCTTGCACACTCCCCCTCCCCCTTGCACTCCCCTTACACACCTTTAGGACCCCATACACACCCCCCAGGACCCCTTACACACCCCCCAGGACCCCTTACACTCCCCCCAGGACCCCTTGCACACTCCCCCTCCCCCTTGCACCCCCCTTACACACCCCTAGGACCCCATACACACCGCCAGGACCCCTTACACACCCCCCAGGACCCCTTGCACGCTCTCCCTCCCCCTTGCACCCCCCTTACACAGCCCTAGGACCCCATACACACCCCCCAGGACCCTTTACACACCCCCCAGGACCCCTTGCACACCCCCCCTCCCTCTTGCACCCCCCTTACACACCCCCAGGACCCCTTACACACCCCCAGGACCCCATACACACCCCCAGGACCCCTTGCACACTCCCCCTCCCCCTTGCACCCCCCTTACACACCCCTAGGACCCCATACACACCCCCCAGGACCCCTTACACACCCCCAGGACCCCTTGCACACTCCCCCTCCCCCTTGCACTCCCCTTACACACCTTTAGGACCCCATACACACCCCCCAGGACCCCTTACACACCCCCCAGGACCCCTTACACTCCCCCCAGGACCCCTTGCACACTCCCCCTCCCCCTTGCACCCCCCTTACACACCCCTAGGACCCCATACACACCGCCAGGACCCCTTACACACCCCCCAGGACCCCTTGCACGCTCTCCCTCCCCCTTGCACCCCCCTTACACAGCCCTAGGACCCCATACACACCCCCCAGGACCCTTTACACACCCCCCAGGACCCCTTGCACACCCCCCCTCCCTCTTGCACCCCCCTTACACACCCCCAGGACCCCTTACACACCCCCAGGACCCCATACACACCCCCAGGACCCCTTGCACACTCCCCCTCCCCCTTGCACCCCCCTTACACACCCCTAGGACCCCATACACACCCCCCAGGACCCCTTACACACCCCCAGGACCCCTTGCACACTCCCCCTCCCCCTTGCACTCCCCTTACACACCTTTAGGACCCCATACACACCCCCCAGGACCCCTTACACACCCCCCAGGACCCCTTACACTCCCCCCAGGACCCCTTGCACACTCCCCCTCCCCCTTGCACCCCCCTTACACACCCCTAGGACCCCATACACACCCCCAGGACCCCTTACACACCCCCCAGGACCCCTTACACTCCCCCCAGGACCCCTTGCACACCCCCCCTCCCTCTTGCACCCCCCTTACACACCCCCAGGACCCCTTACACACCCCCAGGACCCCATACACACCCCCAGGACCCCTTACACACCCCCCAGGACCCCTTGCACACTCCCCCTCCCCCTTGCACTCCCCTTACACACCCCTAGGACCCCATACACACCCCCCAGGACCCTTTACACACCCCCCAGGACCCCTTGCACACCCCCCCTCCCCTTGCACCCCCCTTACACACCCCCAGGACCCCTTACACACCCCCAGGACCCCATACACACCCCCAGGACCCCTTGCACACTCCCCCTCCCCCTTGCACCCCCCTTACACACCCCTAGGACCCCATACACACCCCCCAGGACCCCTTACACACCCCCAGGACCCCTTGCACACTCCCCCTCCCCCTTGCACTCCCCTTACACACCTTTAGGACCCCATACACACCCCCCAGGACCCCTTACACACCCCCCAGGACCCCTTACACTCCCCCCAGGACCCCTTGCACACTCCCCCTCCCCCTTGCACCCCCCTTACACACCCCTAGGACCCCATACACACCCCCAGGACCCCTTACACACCCCCCAGGACCCCTTACACTCCCCCCAGGACCCCTTGCACACCCCCCCTCCCTCTTGCACCCCCCTTACACACCCCCAGGACCCCTTACACACCCCCAGGACCCCATACACACCCCCAGGACCCCTTACACACCCCCCAGGACCCCTTGCACACTCCCCCTCCCCCTTGCACTCCCCTTACACACCCCTAGGACCCCATACACACCCCCCAGGACCCTTTACACACCCCCCAGGACCCCTTGCACACTCCCCCTCCCCCTTGCACCCCCCTTACACACCCCTAGGACCCCATACACACCCCCCAGGACCCCTTACACACCCCCAGGACCCCTTGCACACTCCCCCTCCCCCTTGCACTCCCCTTACACACCTTTAGGACCCCATACACACCCCCCAGGACCCCTTACACACCCCCCAGGACCCCTTACACTCCCCCCAGGACCCCTTGCACACTCCCCCTCCCCCTTGCACCCCCCTTACACACCCCTAGGACCCCATACACACCGCCAGGACCCCTTACACACCCCCCAGGACCCCTTGCACGCTCTCCCTCCCCCTTGCACCCCCCTTACACAGCCCTAGGACCCCATACACACCCCCCAGGACCCTTTACACACCCCCCAGGACCCCTTGCACACCCCCCCTCCCTCTTGCACCCCCCTTACACACCCCCAGGACCCCTTACACACCCCCAGGACCCCATACACACCCCCAGGACCCCTTGCACACTCCCCCTCCCCCTTGCACCCCCCTTACACACCCCTAGGACCCCATACACACCCCCCAGGACCCCTTACACACCCCCAGGACCCCTTGCACACTCCCCCTCCCCCTTGCACTCCCCTTACACACCTTTAGGACCCCATACACACCCCCCAGGACCCCTTACACACCCCCCAGGACCCCTTACACTCCCCCCAGGACCCCTTGCACACTCCCCCTCCCCCTTGCACCCCCCTTACACACCCCTAGGACCCCATACACACCCCCAGGACCCCTTACACACCCCCCAGGACCCCTTACACTCCCCCCAGGACCCCTTGCACACCCCCCCTCCCTCTTGCACCCCCCTTACACACCCCCAGGACCCCTTACACACCCCCAGGACCCCATACACACCCCCAGGACCCCTTACACACCCCCCAGGACCCCTTGCACACTCCCCCTCCCCCTTGCACTCCCCTTACACACCCCTAGGACCCCATACACACCCCCCAGGACCCTTTACACACCCCCCAGGACCCCTTGCACACCCCCCCTCCCCTTGCACCCCCCTTACACACCCCCAGGACCCCTTACACACCCCCAGGACCCCATACACACCCCCAGGACCCCTTGCACACTCCCCCTCCCCCTTGCACCCCCCTTACACACCCCTAGGACCCCATACACACCCCCCAGGACCCCTTACACACCCCCAGGACCCCTTGCACACTCCCCCTCCCCCTTGCACTCCCCTTACACACCTTTAGGACCCCATACACACCCCCCAGGACCCCTTACACACCCCCCAGGACCCCTTACACTCCCCCCAGGACCCCTTGCACACTCCCCCTCCCCCTTGCACCCCCCTTACACACCCCTAGGACCCCATACACACCCCCAGGACCCCTTACACACCCCCCAGGACCCCTTACACTCCCCCCAGGACCCCTTGCACACCCCCCCTCCCTCTTGCACCCCCCTTACACACCCCCAGGACCCCTTACACACCCCAGGACCCCATACACACCCCCAGGACCCCTTACACACCCCCCAGGACCCCTTGCACACTCCCCCTCCCCCTTGCACTCCCCTTACACACCCCTAGGACCCATACACACCCCCAGGACCCTTTACACACCCCCCAGGACCCCTTGCACACCCCCCCTCCCCTTGCACCCCCCTTACACACCCCCAGGACCCCTTACACACCCCCAGGACCCCATACACACCCCCAGGACCCCTTGCACACTCCCCCTCCCCCTTGCACCCCCCTTACACACCCCTAGGACCCCATACACACCCCCAGGACCCCTTACACACCCCAGGACCCCTTGCACACTCCCCCTCCCCCTTGCACTCCCCTTACACACCTTTAGGACCCCATACACACCCCCCAGGACCCCTTACACACCCCCAGGACCCCTTACACTCCCCCCAGGACCCCTTGCACACTCCCCCTCCCCTTGCACCCCCCTTACACACCCCTAGGACCCCATACACACCGCCAGGACCCCTTACACACCCCCCAGGACCCCTTGCACGCTCTCCCTCCCCCTTGCACCCCCCTTACACACTTCCAGGACCCCTTACACACCCCCAGGACCCCATACACACCCCCAGGACCCCTTACACACCCGCCAGGACCCCCTTGCACACTCCCCCTCCCCCTTGCACTCCCCTTACACACCCCCAGGACCCCTTACACACCCCCCAGGACCCCTTGCACACCCCCCCCTCCCCCTTGCACCCCCCTTACACACCCCCAGGACCCCTTACACACCCCCAGTACCCCATACACACCCCCCAGGACCCTTTACACACCCCCCAGGACCCCTTGCACACCCCCCCTCCCCTTGCACCCCCCTTACACACCCCCAGGACCCCTTACACACCCCCAGGACCCCATACACACCCCCAGGACCCCTTACACACCCCCCAGGACCCCTTGCACACTCCCCCTCCCCCTTGCACTCCCCTTACACACCCCCCAGGACCCCTTACACACCCCCAGGACCCCTTGCACACCCCCCCTCCCCTTGCACCCCCTTACACACCCCCAGGACCCCTTACACACCCCAGGACCCCATACACACCCCCCAGGACCCTTTACACACCCCCCAGGACCCCTTGCACACCCCCCCTCCCCTTGCACCCCCCTTACACACCCCCAGGACCCCTTACACACCCCCAGGACCCCATACACACCCCCAGGACCCCTTACACACCCCCAGGACCCCTTGCACACTCCCCCTCCCCCCTTGCACCCCCCTTACACACCCCCAGGACCCCTTACACACCCCCCAGGACCCCTTGCACACCCCCCCCCTCCCTTGCACCCCCCTTACACACCCCCAGGACCCCTTACACACCCCCAGGACCCCATACACACCCCCAGGACCCCTTACACACCCCCCAGGACCCCTTGCACACTCCCCCTCCCCCTTGCACCCCCCTTACACACCCCTAGGACCCCATACACACCCCCCAGGACCCCTTACACACCCCCAGGACCCCTTACACACCCCCCAGGACCCCTTGCACGCTCCTCCTTCCCCTTGCACTCCCCTTACACACCTTTAGGACCCCATACACACCCCCAGGACCCCATACACACCCCCAGGACCCATACACACCCCCCAGGACCCCTTGCACACTCCCCCTCCCCCTTGCACCCCCCCTTACACACCCCTAGGACCCCATACACACCCCCAGGACCCTTTACACACCCCCCAGGACCCCCTGCATGCTCCCCCTCCCCCTTGCACCCCCCTTACACACCCCCAGGACCCCTTGCACACCCCCCAGGACCCCATACACACCCCCCAGGACCCCTTGCACGCTCCCCCTCCCCCTTGCACCCCCCTTGCACACCCCCAGGACCCCATACACACCCCCAGGACCCCTTACACACCCCAGGACCCCATACACACCCCCCAGGACCCCTTACACACCCCCCAGGACCCCTTACACACACCCCAGGACCCCTTGCACACTCCCCCTCCCCCTTGCACTCCCCTTACACACCCCTAGGACCCCATACACACCCCCCAGGACCCTTTACACACCCCCCAGGACCCCTTGCACACCCCCCCTCCCCTTGCACCCCCTTACACACCCCCAGGACCCCATACACACCCCCAGGACCCCTTGCACACCCCCAGGACCCCATACACACCCCCAGGACCCCTTGCACGCTCCCCCTCCCCCTTGCACCCCCCTTGCACACCCCCAGGACCCCATACACACCCCCAGGACCCCTTACACACCCCCAGGACCCCATACACACCCCCCAGGACCCTTACACACCCCCCAGGACCCCTTACACACACCCCAGGACCCCTTGCACACTCCCCCTCCCCCCTTGCACACCCCTTACACACCCCCAGGACCCCATACACACCCCAGGACCCCTTACACACCCCCAGGACCCCATACACACCCCCCAGGACCCCTTACACACCCTAGGACCCCATACACACCCCAGGACCCCTTACACACCCCTAGGACCCCATACACACCACCCAGGACCCCTTGCACACCCCCCCTCCCCTTGCACTCCCCTTACACACCCCTAGGACCCCATACACACCCCAGGACCCTTTGCACACCCCCCAGGACCCCTTACACACCCCCCAGGACCCCTTGCACACTCCCCCTCCCCCTTGCACTCCCCTTACACACCCCTAGGACCCCATACACACCCCAGGACCCTTTACACACCCCCCAGGACCCCTTGCACACTCCCCTCCCCCTTGCACCCCCCTTACACACCCTAGGACCCCATACACACCCCAGGACCCCTTACACACCTCCCAGGACCCTTGCACATCCCCTCCCCCTTGCACCCCCCTTACACACCCCCCAGACCCCTTGCACACCCCCCTCCCCCTTGCACCCCCCCTTACACACCCCCAGGACCCTTTGCACACCCCCAGGACCCCATACACAACCCCCTCCCCCTTGCACACCCCTTACACACCCCCAGGACCCTGCACACTCCCCCTCCCCTTGCAGCCCCCTTACACACCCCCCAGGACCCTTTACACACCCCCAGGACCCCATACACACCCCCCAGGACCCCTTGCACACCCCCCCTCCCCTTGCACCCCCCTTACACACCCCAGGACCCCATACACACCCCCAGGACCCCTTACACACCCCCCAGGACCCCTTACACACCCCCCAGGACCCCTTGCACACTCCCCTCCCCCTTGCACTCCCCTTACACACCCCTAGTACCCCATACACACCCCCAGGACCCCTTGCACACCACCCCTCCCCCTTGCACCCCCCTTACACACTCCCTAAGACCCCTTGCACAACCCCCTCCCCCTTGCACCCCCCTTACACACCCCTAGGACCCCATACACACCCCACCAGGACCCCTTACACACCCCCCAGGACCCCTTGCACACTCCCCCTCCCCCTTGCACTCCCCTTACACACCTTTAGGACCCCATACACACCCCCCAGACCCCATACACACCCCCCAGGACCCCCATACATACCCCCCAGGACCCTTTGCACACCCCCCAGGACCCCATACACACCCCCCAGGACCCCTTGCACGCCTCCCCCCGCCCCTCCCCCCCCCCCCTTGCACACCCGTTGCACGCTGGTGCACACACCTTGACGTTGTGCATGTTGATGACGCTGCCGCAGTCGTCCAGGTACTGCTTCAGGTCCCGGTCCTACAACCCCAAAAAGGGCACTTTGGGGTTTTGGGGGTCACTTTGGGGTCCACTTGGGGGTCCCATATGGGATCTGGGGTTCTATGGGGGATTTGGGGGTCCTTTTGGGGTGCTATGGGGGATTTGGGGGTCCTTTTGGGGTCATTTTGGGGTTCTATGGGGGATTTGGGGGTCCTTTTGGGGTCATTTTGGGGTTCTATGGGGAATTTGGGGGTCCTTTTGGGGTTCTATGGGGGATTTTGGGGACATTTTAGGGTCCTTTTGGGTCCATTTGGGGGTCCCATATGGGATTTTGGGGTTCTATGGGGGATTTTGGGGCCATTCTGGGGTCCTTTTGGGGTCCATTTGGGGGTCCCATATGGGACTTTGGGGTTCTATGGGGGATTTGGGGTCCTTTTGGGGTCATTTTGGGGTTCTATGGGGAATTTGGGGGTCCTTTTGGGGTGCTATGGGGATTTGGGGGTCCTTTTGGGGTCATTTTGGGGTTCTATGGGGGATTTGGGGGACATTTTAGGGTCCTTTTGGGGTCCATTTGGGCGTCTCATATGGGATTTTGGGGTTCTATGGGGGATTTGGGGGTCATTTTGGGGTCCATTTGGGGTTCTATGGGGGATTTGGGGGTCATTTTGGGGTCCACTTGGGGTCATTTGGGGATCCCATATGGGACTTCGGGGTTCTATGGGGGATTTGGGGGTCATTTTGAGGTCCATTTGGGGGTCCCATATGGGATTCTGGGGTCTATGGGGGTTTTGGGGGTTCTATGGGGGATTTAGGGGTCCCTTTGGGGTCATTTTGGGGATCTATGGGGAATTTGGGGGTCATTTTGGGGTCCATTTGGGGGTCCCATATGGGACTTTGGGGTTCTATGGGGGATTTGGGGGTCCTTTTGGGGTCCTTTTGGGGTTCTATGGGGGATTTGAGGGTTCTTTTGGGGTCCTTTTGGGGTTCTATGGGGATTTGGGGGTGATTTTGGGTCCACTTGGGGTCATTTGGGGATCCCATATGGGACTTTGGGGTTCTATGGGGATTTGGGGGTCCTTTTGAGGTCCATTTGGGGGTCCCATATGGGATTCTGGGGGTCTATGGGGGTTTTGGGGGTTCTATGGGGGATTTGGGGGTCCTTTTGGGGTTCCATGGGGGATTTGGGGGTCATTTTGGGGTCCATTTGGGCGTCTCATATGGGATCTGGGGTTCTATGGGGGATTTGGGGGTCATTTTGGGGTCCATTTGGGGGATTCATGTGGGATTTTGGGGTTCTATGGGGGATTTGGGGGTCCTTTTGGGGTCATTTTGGGGTTCTATGGGGAATCTGGGGGTCATTTTGGGGTCCTTTTGGGGGTCCCATATCGGATTTTGGGGTTCTATGGGGGATTTTGGGGCCATTTTGGGGTCCATTTGGGGGTCCCATATGGTATCTGGGGTTCTATGGGGGATTTGGGGGTCATTTTGGGGTCTATTTGGGGTTCAATGGGGGATTTTGGGGTCCAGTTGGGGGTCCCATATGGGATTTGGGGGTCTATGGGGGATTTTGGGGTCACTTTGGGTTCACTTTAGGTTCACTATGGGGTCACTATGGGATTTTGGGTTCACTATGGGTTCACTATGGGGTCACTATGGGATTTGGGGTTCACTATGGGCTCACTATGGGGTCACTATGGGATTTGGGGTTCACTATGGGTTCCCTATGGGATTTTGGGGTCACTCTGTGATTCTGGGTTCACTTTGGGGTCACTACGGGGTCACTATGGGGTCACTATGGGATTTGGGGTTCACTATGGGTTCTCTACGGGGTCACTAAGGGGTCACTATGGGGTCAGTAAGGGATTTGGGGTTCACTATGGGGTCACTATGGGGTCACTATGGGGTCAGTATGGGATTTGGGGTTCACTATGGGGTCACTATGGGATTCTGGGTTCACTTAGGTTCACTATGGGGTCACTATGGGATTTTGGGGTCACATTAGGTTCACTATGGGGTCACTATGGGGTCACTATGGGATTTGGGGTTCACTATGGGGTCACTATGGGGTCACTATGGGGTCACTATGGGGTCACTATGGGATTTGGGGTCACTATGGGTTCCCTATGGGATTTTGGGGTCACTCTGTGATTCTGGGTTCACTTTGGGGTCACTACGGGGTCACTAAGGGGTCACTATGGGGTCACTACGGGATTTTGGGGTCACTATGGGTTCACTATGGGGTCACTATGGGGTCACTATGGGATTTTAGGTTCACTATGGGTTCACTATGGGTTCACTATGGGGTCACTACGGGGTCACTATGGGATTTTAGGTTCACTATGGGTTCACTATGGGGTCACTATGGGGTCACTATGGGCTTTTGGGTTCACTATGGGGTCACTATGGGATTTTGGTTTCACTATGGGGTTTTGGGGTCACTACAGGATTTGGGGTTCTCTATGGGGTCACTATGGGGTCACTATGGGGTCACTCTGGGGTCACTACGGGGTCACTTTTGGGGTTACCAGGTACTCGAAGACGAGTGTGAGGCAGCTCTGCGTGTGAACGATGTCGTGCAACGTCACCACGTTGGCGTGCTTCAGGTCCTTCAGCAGCGACACTGCGGGGAGGGGGGGGGGAATCCTCGTGAAAATCCTCGTGAAAAAAAAGTTCCCAGTGTGAAAAGTCACTCCCCGCCCCTCCCCCCCCCCCCGGAAAGATCCCTCGTGAAAATCCTCGTGAAATCCTCGTGAAAAAAGGTCCCAGTGTGAAAAGTCGTTCCCCATCCCCAGGGAAAGATCCCTCGTGAAATCCCCTTGTGAAAATCCTCGTGAAAAAAGGTCACAGTGTGAAAAGTCGTTCCCCATCCCCAGGGAAAGATCCCTCGTGAAAATCCCCTTGTGAAAATCCTCGTGAAAAAGAAGTCACAGTGTGAAATGTTGTTTCCCATCCCCAGGGAAAGATCCCTCGTGAAAATCCCCTTGTGAAAATCCTGGTGAAAAAAGGTCCCAGTGTGAAAAGTCACTCCCCGCCCCCCCCCCCCCCCAAGGGGAAGATCCCTCGTGAAAATCCTTGTGAAATCCTCGTGAAAAAAGGTCCCAGTGTGAAAAGTCACTCCCCGCCCACAGGGAAAGATCCCTCGTGAAAATCCTTGTGAAATCCTCGTGAGAAAGGTCACAGTGTGAAAAGTCACTCCCCGCCCACAGGGAAAGATCCCTCGTGAAAATTCTTGTGAAATCCTCGTGAAAAAAGTTCCCAGTGTGAAAAGTCACTCCCCCCCCCGGGAAATATCCCTCGTGAAAATCCTCGTGAAAAAACCTCTCAGTTTGAAAAGTTGTTTCCCATCCCCAGGGAAAGATCCCTCGTGAAAATCCCCTTGTGAAAATCCTTGTGAAAAAAGGGCACAGTGTGAAAAGTCGTTCCCATCTCCAGGGAAAGATCCCTCGTGAAAATCATTGTGAAATCCTCGTGAAAAAGGTCCCAGTGTGAAAAGTCGTTCCCCATCCACAAGGGAAAGATCCCTCGTGAAAATCATTGTGAAATCCGCGTGAAAAAGGTCCCAGTGTGAAAAGTTGTTCACCTTCTACAGGTAAAGATCCCTCGTGAAAATCCTCGTGAAAATCCTCGTGAAAAAGTTCCCAGTGTGAAAAGTCACCCCCGGGAAATATCCCGCGTGAAAATCCTCGTGAAAAAACCTCTCAGTGTGAAATGTTGTTTCCCATCCCCAGGGAAAGATCTCTCGTGAAAATCCCCTTGTGAAAATCCTTGTGAAAAGGTACCAATGTGAAAAGTCGTTCACCACCTACAGGAAAGATCCTCGTGAAAAATTCTCGTGAAATACTCGTGAAAAAAGTTCTCAGTGCGAAAAGTCACTCCCCGTCCCCTGGGAAAGATCCCTTGTGAAAATCCTTGTAAAATCCTCGTGAAAAAAGCTCTCAGTGTGAAATGTTGTTTCCCATCCCCAGGGAAAGATCTCTCGTGAAAATCCTTGTGAAATCCTCGTGAAAAAGAAGTCACAGTGTGAAAAGTCGTTCACCATCTACAGGGAAAGATCCTCGTGAAAATCATTGTGAAATCCGCGTGAAAAAAGGACACAGTGTGAAAAGTCGTTTCCCATCCACAGGGAAAAATCCCTCGTGAAAATCCTTGTGAAATCCTCGTGAAAAAGGTCCCAGTGTGAAAAGTCGTTTCCCATCCACAGGGAAAATCCCTCGTGAAAATCCTTGTGAAATCCTCGTGAAAAACACCCGAGGAGCCGAGGCTCTCGTGCGAGGCCTCGTCCACCGGACGTACCCTCGTGAAACCTCGTGCAAAGACACCCGAGGAGCCAACCCCCCCTCAAACCCTCGTGCAAACCCAAACCCTCACATCAGAGCACTCAGAGCCCCCAGACCCTGGTGAAACCCTCGTGCAAAGACACCCGAGGAGCCAAGGCCCCCAATCCTCTCGTGTAAAACCCCAAACCCTCACATCAGAGCACTCAGAGCCCCCAGATCCTCGTGAAAACCCCGTGCAAAGACACCCGAGGAGCCAAGGAATCTCTTGTGAGGCCTCGTGCACCGGACGTACCCTTGTGAAACCCTCGTGCAAAGATACCCGAGGAGCCAAGGATCTCTTGTGAGGCCTCGTGCACCGGACGTACCCTTGTGAAACCCTCGTGCAAAGATACCCGAGGAGCCAAACAGCCCCTAAAACCCCTCGTGCAAACCACAAACCCTCACATCAGAGCACTCAGAGCCCCCAGACCCTGGTGAAACCCCCGTGCAAAGACACCCGAGGAGCCAAACAGACCCTCAAACCCTCGTGCAAACCCAAACCCTCACATCAGAGCACTCAGACCCCCCAGATCCTGGTGAAACCCTCGTGCAAAGACACCCGAGGAGCCAAGGCTCTCGTGTGAGGCCTCGTGCAGCGGACGTACCCTCGTGAAACCCTCGTGCAAAGACACCAGAGGAGCCAAACAGCCCCTAAAACCCTCGTGCAAACCCCAAACCCTCACATCAGAGCACTCAGAACCCCCAGACCCTGGTGAAACCCTCGTGCAAAGACACCCGAGGAGCCGAGGCTCTCGTGCGAGGCCTCGTACAGCGGACGTACCCTCGTGAAACCCTCGTGCAAAGACACCCGAGGAGCCAAGACCCCCTCAAATCCTCGTGCAAACCTCAAACCCTCACATCAGAGCACTCAGAACCCCAGATCCTGGTGAAACCCCCGTGCAAAGACACCCGAGGAGCCAAACAGACCCTCAAACCCTCGTGCAAACCCCAAACCCTCACATCAGAGCACTCAGACCCCCCAGATCCTGGTGAAACCCTCGTGCAAAGACACCCGAGGAGCCAAGGCTCTCGTGTGAGGCCTCGTGCAGCGGACGTACCCTCGTGAAACCCTCGTGCAAAGACACCAGAGGAGCCAAACAGCCCCTAAAACCCTCGTGCAAACCCCAAACCCTCACATCAGAGCACTCAGAACCCCCAGACCCTGGTGAAACCCTCGTGCAAAGACACCCGAGGAGCCGAGGCTCTCGTGCGAGGCCTCGTGCAGTGGACGTACCCTAGTGAAACCCTCGTGCAAAGAGACCTAAGAGCCAAACGCCCCTCAAACCCTCGTGCAAACCCCAAACCCTCACATCAGAGCACTCAGAACCCCCAGACCCTGGTGAAAACCCCGTGCAAAGACACCCGAGGAGCCAACCCCCCTCAAAACCTCGTGCAAACCCCAAACCCTCACATCAGAGCAATCAGAACCCCAGATCCTGGTGAAACCCTCGTGCAAAGACACCTGAGGAGCCAAGGCTCTCGTGCGAGGCATTGTGCAGCGGACGTACCCTCGTGAAACCCTCGTGCAAAGACACCAGAGGAGCCAAACAGCCCCTCAAACCCTCGTGCAAACCCCAAACCCTCACAACAGAGCACTCAGAACCCCCAGATCCTGGTGAAACCCTCGTGCAAAGACACCCGAGGAGCCAAGGCTCTCGTGCGAGGCCTCGTGCAGCGGACGTACCCTCGTGAAACCCTCGTGCAAAGACACCCGAGCAGCCAAACAGCCCCTCAAACCCTCGTGCAAACCACAAACCCTCACATCAGAGCACTCAGAACCCCCAGATCCTGGTGAAACCCTCGTGCAAAGACACCCGAGGAGCCAAGGCTCTCGTGCGAGGCCTCGTGCAGCGGACGTACCCTCGTGAAACCCTCGTGCAAAGACACCCGAGCAGCCAAACCGCGCCTCAAACCCTCGTGCAAACCCCCAAACCCTCACATCAGAGCACTCAGAGCCCCCAGATCCTCGTGAAACCCCGTGCAAAGACACCCGAGGAGCCAAGGCTCTCGTGCGAGGCCTCATGCCCCGGACGTACCCTCGTGAAACCCTCGTGCAAAGACACCTGAGGAGCCAAACAGCCACTAAAACCCCTCGTGCAAACCCCAAACCCTCACATCAGAGCACTCAGAACCCCCAGATCCTGGTGAAACCCTCGTGCAAAGACACCCGAGGAGCCAAGGCTCTCGTGCGAGGCCTCGTGCAGCGGACATACCCTCGTGAAACCCTCGTGCAAAGACACTGGAGGAGCCAAGCCCCCCAATCATCTCGTGCAAAACCCCAAACCCTCACATCAGAGCACTCAGAACCCCCAGACCCTGGTGAACCCCCCGTGCAAAAGACACCCGAGGAGCCGAGGCTCTCGTGCGGAGGCCTCGTGCAGCGGACGTACCCTCGTGAAACCCTCGTGCAAAGACACCTGAGGAGCCAAGCCCCCCTCAAACCCTCGTGCAAACCCCAAACCCTCACATCAGAGCACTCAGAACCCCCAGACCCTGGTGAAACCCCCGTGCAAAGACACCAGAGGATCTCACACGGGAGCACTCAGACTCCCAAGCCCTCGTGCAAACCCAAGCCCACGTGCAACCCCTCACAACACATCTCTCAGGTCCCTCAAACCCTCGTGAAAATCCAGTGCAAAGACACCCGATGAACCAAGGCTCTCGTGCGAGGCCTCGTACAGCGGACGTAACCCTCGTGAAACCCTCGTGCAAAGACACCAGAGCAGCCAAACAGCGCCTCAAACCCTCGTGCAAACCCCAAACCCTCACATCAGAGCACTCAGAACCCCCCAGATCCTGGTGAAACCCCGTGCAAAGACACCCGAGGAGCCAAACAGACCCTCAAACCCTCGTGCAAACCCCAAACCCTCACATCAGAGCACTCAGACCCCCCAGATCCTGGTGAAACCCTCGTGCAAAGACACCCGAGGAGCCAAGGCTCTCGTGTGAGGCCTCGTGCAGCGGACGTACCCTCGTGAAACCCTCGTGCAAAGACACCCGAGCAGCCAAACAGTGCCTCAAACCCTCGTGCAAACCCCAAACCCTCACATCAGAGCACTCAGAGCCCCCAGATCCTGGTGAAACCCTCGTGCAAAGACACATGAGGAGCCAAGGCTCTCGTGCGAGGCCTCCTGCACCGGATGTACCCTAGTGAAACCCCTCGTGCAAAGACACCCGAGGAGCCGAGGCTCTCGTGCAAGGCCTCGTCCACCGGACGTACCCTCGTGAAACCCTCGTGCAAAGACAC
>NW_027071896.1:0-45266 GCF_038088225.1 Cyrtonyx montezumae
ACCCCCCATGACGCCTGACCCCTTGACCCCCTGACCCCTGACCCCTTGACCCCTTGACCTTTGACCCCGGCCGTTGTTTCCCTGCAGGCGTCGCTGTGTGAGCACCGCTCATCTTGTGCCCCCTGACCCCTCACCCCCCATGACCCCATGACCCTTAACTCCTGGGCCTTTGACCCCCTGACCCCTTGACCCCTTGACCTTTGACCCCGGCCGTTGTTTCCCTGCAGGCGTCGCTGTGTGAGCACCGCTCATCTTGTGCCCCCTGACCCCTCCGCCCCCATGACCCTTAACTCCTGGGCCTTTGACCCCCTGACCCCTTGACCCCCTGACCCCATGACCTTTGACCCCGACCGGTGTTTCCCTGCAGGCGTCGCTGTGTGAGCACCACTCATCTTGTGCCCCCTGACCCCTCGCCCCCCATGACCCCATGACCCTTAACTCCTGGGCCTTTGACCCCCTGACCCCTTGACCACCTGACCCCGTGACCCCCGTGACCCCTTGACCCCGTGACCTTTGACCCCGGCCGTTGTTTCCCTGCAGGCGTCGCTGTGTGAGCACCGCTCATCTTGTGCCCCCTGACCCCTCACCCCCCATGACCCCATGACCCTTAACTACTGGGCCTTTGACCCCCTGACCCCTTGACCACCTGACCTTTTGACCCCCGTGACCCCTTGACCCCGTGACCTTTGACCCCGGCCGGTGTTTCCCTGCAGGCGTCGCTGTGTGAGCACCACTCATCTTGTGCCCCCTGACCCCTCGCCCCCCCATGACCCCATGACCCTTAACTCCTGGGCCTTTGACCCCCTGACCCCTTGACCACCTGACCCCTTGACCCCCGTGACCCCTTGACCCCGTGACCTTTGACCCCGGCCGTTGTTTCCCTGCAGGCGTCGCTGTGTGAGCACCACTCATCTTGTGCCCCCTGACCCCTCGCCCCCCATGACCCCATGACCCTTAACTCCTGGGCCTTTGACCCCTTGACCCCCTGACCCCTTGACCCCGTGACCTTTGACCCCGGCCGTTGTTTCCCTGCAGGCGTCGCTGTGTGAGCACCGCGCTTCGTTCCCGCTGGTGCAGCGTTGGCTGCGGCGCTGCGTGGCCATGCCGCAGTTCCACGCCGTGCTCGGGCCCCTGCCTAACGAGGACACTAATGAGGCTAATGAGGGCGCTAATCAGGCTAATGAGGGCGCTAATCAGGCTAATGAGGGCGATAATCAGCCTAATGAGGGCGATAATCTGACGAATGAGGGCGATAATCTGACTAATGAGGGTGAGAGTGGGCTTAGGAAGGGCCGTAAGGTGACCAAGGAGGGCGCTAATGAGGCTAATGAGGGCGCTAATGAGGCTAATGAGGGCTCTGATGAGGCTAATGAGGGCGCTAATGAGCCTAATGAGGGTGCTAATGAGGCTAACGAGGCGAAGAAGGGCCCTAAAGTGCCCAAGGAGAGCCCTAAGAAGGGCCCTAATGAGGCTAACGAGGGCGCTAATGAGGCTAACGAGGGCGCTAATGAGGCTAATGAGGGCGCTAATGAGGCTAACGAGGGCGCTAATGAGGCTAATGAGGGCGCTAATGAGGCTAACGAGGGCGGGAAGAGCGCGTCGCAGCTGCGCAAGGAAGCCAAGCGGCGCCTGAAGATGGAGCGCTATCAGAGCAAGCAGCAGCGCAGCGCGGCGCAGGTGCGTGTGGGGCCTATGGGGCAGCTGTGGGGTTTGGGGGCATCTATGGGGCAGCTATGGGGTGGTTATGGGGTTTGGGGGCAACTATGGGGTGGCTATGGGGTTTGGGGGCAGCTATGGGGCGGCTGTGGGGTTTGGGGGCATCTATGGGGCGGCTATGGGGTGGTTATGGGGTTTGGGGGCAGCTATGGGGCGGCTATGGTGTTTGGGGGCAGTTATGGGGCGGCTATGGGGTTTGGGGGCGCCTATGGGGCAGCTATGGGGTGGCTATGGGGCGGCTATGGGGTTTGGGGGCAAATATGGGGCAGCTATGGGGCGGCTATGGGGTTTGGGGGCAAATATGGGGCAGCTGTGGGGCGGCTGTGGGGTTTGGGGGAGCCTATGGGGTAGCAGTAGGGTGTGGGGGCAGCTATGGGGTGGCTATGGGGTTCGGGAGCGCCTATGGTGCAGCTTTGGGGCTGCTATGGGGTGTGGAGGCACCTATGGGGCGGCTATGGGGTTTGGGGGCAGCTATGGGGCGGCTATGGGGTGTGGGGGCACCTATGGGGCAGCTATGGGGTGGCTATGGGGTTCGGGAGTGCCTATGGTGCAGCTATGGGGTGTGGAGGCACCTATGGGGCGGCTATGGGGTTTGGGGGCAGCTATGGGGCGGCTATGGGGTTTGGAGGCACCTATGGGGCAGCTATGGGGTGGCTATCGGGCGGCTATGGGGTTTGGGGACAAATAAGGGGCAGCTATGGGGCAACTATGGGGCGGCTGTGGGGTTTGGGGGCAACTATGGGGTGGCTATGGGGTTTGGGGGCAGCTATGGGGCGGCTGTGGGGTTTAGGGGCATCTATGGGGCGGCTATGGGGTGGTTATGGGGTTTGGGGGCAGCTATGGGGCGGCTATGGGGTTTGGGGGCAGTTATGGGGCGGCTATGGGGTTTGGGGGCGCCTATGGGGCAGCTATGGGGTGGCTATGGGGCGGCTATGGGGTTTGGGGGCAAATATGGGGCAGCTATGGGGCGGCTATGGGGCGGCTATGGGGTTTGGGGGCAAATATGGGGCAGCTGTGGGGCGGCTGTGGGGTTTGGGGGAGCCTATGGGGTAGCAGTGGGGTGTGGGGGCAGCTATGGGGTGGCTATGGGGTTCGGGAGCGCCTATGGTGCAGCTTTGGGGCTGCTATGGGGTGTGAGGGCACCTATGGGGCGGCTATGGGGTTTGGGGGCAGCTATGGGGCGGCTATGGGGTGTGGGGGCACCTATGGGGCAGCTATGGGGTGGCTATGGGGTTCGGGAGTGCCTATGGTGCAGCTATGGGGTGTGGAGGCACCTATGGGGCGGCTATGGGGTTTGGGGGCAGCTATGGGGCGGCTATGGGGTTTGGAGGCACCTATGGGGCAGCTATGGGGTGGCTATCGGGCGGCTATGGGGTTTGGGGACAAATAAGGGGCAGCTATGGGGCAACTATGGGGCGGCTGTGGGGTTTGGGGGCAACTATGGGGCAGCTGTGGGGTTTGGGGGCATCTGTGGGGCAGCTATGGGGTGGTTATGGGGTGTGGAGGCACCTATGGGGCGGCTATGGGGTTTGGGGGCAGCTATGGGGCGGCTATGGGGTTTGGGGGCGCCTATGGGGCAGCTATGGGGTGGCTATCGGGCGGCTATGGGGTTTGGGGACAAATAAGGGGCAGCTATGGGGCAACTATGGGGCGGCTGTGGGGTTTGGGGGCGCCTATGGGGCGGCTATGGGGTGTGGGGGCACCTATGGGGCGGCTGTGGGGTTTGGGGGCAGCTATGGGGCGGCTATGGGGTGTGGGGGCAGCTATGGGCGGCTGTGGGGTTTGGGGGTAGCTATGGGGCGGCTGTGGGGTTTGGAAGCACCTATGCGGTGGCTATGGGTTTTGAGGGTGCCTATGGGGCAGCTGTGGGGCGGCTATGGGGTTTGGGGGCAGCTATGGGGCGGTTATGGGGTTTGGGGGCGCCTGTGGGGCAGCTATGGGGCGGCTATGGGGTTTGGGGGCGCTTATGGGGTGGCTATGGGGCAGCTATGGGGTTTGGGGGCGCTTATGGGGTGGCTATGGGGCGGCTATGGGGTTTGGGGGCGCTTATGGGGTGGTTATGGGGTTTGGGGGAGCCTATGGGGCAGCTATGGGGCGGCTATGGGGTTTGGGGCGGGTATGGGGCAGCTATGGGGTGTGGGGATGCCTATGGGGCAGCTGTGGGGCGGCTATTGGGCGGCTATGGGGTTTGGGGCAGGTATGGGGTGGCTATGGGGTGAGGGGGTGCCTATGGGGCGGCTATGGGGTTTGGGGGTGCCTATGGGGCGGCTATGAGGCATTGGGATCACTTATGGGGTTTTGGGGTCACTTATGGGGCATTGGGATCACTTATGGGGCTTTGGGGTCACTTATGGGGTCACTTATGGGTTTGGGGTCACTTATGGGGTCACTTATGGGGCTTTGGGGTCACTTACGCGGTCACTTATGGGGCTTTGGGGTCACTTATGGGCTTTGGGGTCACTTATGGGGCTTTGGGGTCACTTATGGGGTTTGGGATCACTTATGGGGCTTTGGGTTCACTTATGGGGTCACTTATGGGTCTGGGGTCACTTATGGGGTCACTTATGGGTCTGAGGTCACTTATGGGGTCACTTATGGGGTTTGGGGTCACTTATCGTGTCACTTATGGGGTCTGGGGTCACTTATGGGGTCACTTATGGGTCTGAGGTCACTTATGGGGTCACTTATGGGGTCACTTATGGGTCTGAGGACATTTATGGGGTCACTTATGGGTCTGAGGTCACTTATGGGGTCACTTATGGGGTCACTTATGGGTCTGAGGTCACTTATGGGGTCACTTATGGGTCTGAGGTCACTTATGGGGTCGCTTATGGGGTCACTTATGGGGTCTGGGGTCACTTATGGGGTCACTTATGGGTCTGAGGTCACTTATGGGGTCGCTTATGGGGTCACTTATGGGGTCTGGGGTCACTTATGGGGTCACTTATGGGTGTGGGGTCACTTATGGGTTTGGGGTCACTTATGGGGTCTGGGGTCACTTATGGGGTCACTTATGGGTGTGGGGTCACTTATGGGTTTGGGGTCACTTATGGGGTCTGGGGTCACTTATGGGGTCACTTATGGGTGTGGGGTCACTTATGGGTTTGGGGTCACTTATGGGGTCTGGGGTCACTTATGGGGTCACTTATGGGTCTGAGGTCACTTATGGGGTCACTTATGGGTGTGGGGTCACTTATGGGTGTGGGGTCACTTATGGGGTCACTTATGGGTGTGGGGTCACTTATGGGGTCACTTATGGGTCTGAAGTCACTTATGGGGTCGCTTATGGGGTCACTTATGGGGTCTGGGGTCACTTATGGGGTCACTTATGGGTCTGAGGTCACTTATGGGGTCACTTATGGGGTTTGGGGTCACTTATGGGGTCACTTATGGGGTCACTTATAGTGTCACTTATGGGTCTGAGGTCACTTATGGGGTCACTTATGGGTGTGGGGTCACTTATGGGTCTGAGGTCACTTACGGGGTCACTTATGGGGTCACTTATGGGGTCACTTATGGGGTCTGGGGTCACTTATGGGGTCACTTATGGGTCTGAGGTCACTTATGGGGTCACTTATGGGGTTTGGGGTCACTTATGGGGTCACTTATGGGGTCACTTATGGGGTCTGGGGTCACTTATGGGGTCACTTATGGGTCTGAGGTCACTTATGGGGTTTGGGGTCACTTATAGTGTCACTTGTGGGGTCTGGGGTCACTTATGGGGTCACTTATGGGTCTGAGGTCACTTATGGGGTCGCTTATGGGGTCACTTATGGGCGTGGGGTCACTTATGGGGTCACTTATGGGTGTGGGGTCCCCGCAGCCGCAGCCGAAGGCGCCGCGCAAACAGCGCCGGGATCCCGGAGTGCTCAGCTACGACGTACACACCCCCCCCGGCACCAAAAAGGGTCCGCTGCGCTGTGGGGCGATGTGGGGCGGGATGGGGGTGGGCTGTGGGGTGGGGTGGAGGCGCTGTGGGGCGCTATGGGGCCCTGTGGGGTGATGTGGGGCAGGATGGGGGTGGGCTGTGGGGCGCTATGGGGCCCTGTGGGGCGCTATGGGGCCCTGTGGGGCGATGTGGGGCGGGATGGGGGTGGGCTGTGGGGCGCTATGGGGCCCTGTGGGGCGATGTGCGGCGGGGATGGGGGTGGGCTGTGGGGCGCTATGGGGCCCTGTGGGGGCGCTATGGGGCCCTGTGGGGCGATGTGGGGCGGGATGGGGGTGGGCTGTGGGGCGCTATGGGGCCCTGTGGGGCAATGTGGGGCGGGATGGGGGTGGGCTGTGGGGCACTATGGGGCCCTGTGGGGCGCTATGGGGCCCTGTGGGGCAGGATGGGGGTGGGCTGTGGGGCGCTATGGGGCCCTGTGGGGCGTGATGTGGCCCTATGGGGCGATGTGGGGTGGGATGGGGGTGGGCTGTGGGGTGGGGTGGGGCCCTCTGGGGCGCTATGGGGCCCTGTGGGGCAGGATGGGGGTGGGCTGTGGGGCGCTATGGGGCCCTGTGGGGTGATGTGGGGCAGGATGGGGGTGGGCTGTGGGGCGCTATGGGGCCCTCTGGGGCGCTATGGGGCCCTGTGGGGCAGGATGGGGGTGGGCTGTGGGGCGCTATGGGGCCCTGTGGGGCGTGATGTGGCCCTGTGGGGCGATGTGGGGCGGGATGGGGGTGGGCTGTGGGGCGGGGTGGAGGCGCTGTGGGGCGCTATGGGGCCCTGTGGGGTGATGTGGGGCGGGATGGGGGTGGGCTGTGGGGTGGGGTGGAGGCGCTGTGGGGCGCTATGGGGCCCTGTGGGGTGATGTGGGGCAGGATGGGGGTGGGCTGTGGGGTGGGGTGGAGGCGCTGTGGGGCGCTATGGGGCCCTGTGGGGCAGGATGGGGGTGGGCTGTGGGGCGCTATGGGGCCCTGTGGGGCGTGATGTGGCCCTGTGGGGCGATGTGGGGCGGGATGGGGGTGGGCTGTGGGGCGGGGTGGAGGCGCTGTGGGGCGCTATGGGGCCCTGTGGGGCGATGTGGGGCAGGATGGGGGTGGGCTGTGGGGCGCTATGGGGCCCTGTGGGGCAGGATGGGGGTGGGCTGTGGGGCGCTATGGGGCCCTGTGGGGCGATGTGGGGCGGGATGGGGGTGGGGCCCTCTGGGGCACTATGGGGCCCTGTGGGGTGATGTGGGGCGGGATGGGGGTGGGCTGTGGGGTGGGGTGGAGGCGATGTGGGGCGGGATGGGGCCCTGTGGGGTGATGTGGGGGCAGGATGGGGGTGGGTTGTGGGGCGGGGTGGGGCCCTGTGGCGTGCTATGGGGTGATGTGGGGCGGGATGTGGGTGGGATATGGGGCTCTGTGGGGCGGGATGGGGGTGGGCTGTGGGGCGGGATAGGGCCCTGTGGGCTGCTATGGGGCGATGTGGGGCAGGATGGGGGTCGGCAATGGGACGGGATGGGGCCTTGTGGGGTGATGTGGGGCGAGATGGGGGTGGGCCATAACCCCACCCGGCCCCACACCCCCATAACCCCCCCAGCCCCATAACGGCCCCAGCCCCATAACCGAACCTGACCCCATAACGACCCCGGCCCCATAACCCCACCTGCCCCATAACCCCCCCCCAGCCCCATAACCCCTCCAGCCCCATAACCCCACCTGCCCCATAACCCCACCTGCCCCATAACCCCCCCCAGCCCCATAGCCCCACCTGCCCCATAACCCCACCTGCCCCATAACGACCCCGGCCCCATAACCCCAACTGCCCCATAGCCCCACCTGCCCCATAGCCCCTCTGCCCCATAATGACGCCAGCTCCATAACCCCAACCTGCCCCATAACCCCCCCAGCCCCATAACCCCAACTGCCCCATAGCCCCACCTGCCCCATAACCCCACCTGCCCCATAGCCCCACCTGCCCCATAACAACCCCAGCCCCATAACCCCATCTGCCCCATAACCCCACCTGCCCCATAGCCCCTCTGCCCATAATGACGCCAGCTCCATAACCCCAACCTGCCCCATAACCCCCCCCAGCCCCATAACCCCAACTGCCCCCATAGCCCCACCTGCCCCATAGCCCCACCTGCCCCATAGCCCCACCTGCCCCATAACAACCCCGGCCCCATAACCCCATCTGCCCCATAACCCTACCTGCCCCATAACGACCCCGGCCCCATAACCCCATCTGCCCCATAACCCCACCTGCCCCATAACCCCCCCCAGCCCCATAACCCCACCTGCCCCATAACCCTACCTGCCCCATAGCCCCACCTGCCCCATAACGACCCCAGCCCCATAACCCCATCTGCCCCATAACGACCCCGGCCCCATAATGACCCCGGCCCCATAATGACCCTGGCCCCATAACGAGCCTGGCCCCATAACGAGCCCGGCCCCATAGCGGTGCTGTCCCTGCCCCATAGATGTGTCGGGGCCGCTGCCGGAGTCGTACAGCCCGCGCTACGTGGAGGCGGCGTGGTACAGCTGGTGGGAGAAACAGGGCTTCTTCAAACCCGAGTACGGGGTAAGGCCTGCCCCATAGCTGCCCCATAGCTGCCCCACAGCTGCCCCATAGCTGCCCCATAGCTGCCCCATAGCTGCCCCATAGCTGCCCCATAGCTGTGGTGTGGTACAGCTGGTGGAGAAACAGGGCTTCTTCAAACCCGAGTACGGGGTAAGGCTGCCCCATAGCTGCCCCATAGCTGCCCCACAGCTGCCCCATAGCTGCCCCATAGCTGCCCCATAGCTGCCCCATAGCTGCCCCATAGCTGTGGTGTGGTACAGCTGGTGGGAGAAACAGGGCTTCTTCAAACCCGAGTACGGGGTAAGGCCTGCCCCATAGCTGCCCCATAGCTGCCCCACAGCTGCCCCATAGCTGCCCCATAGCTGCCCCATAGCTGCCCCAGAGCTGCCCCATAGCTGCCCCACAGCTGCCCCACGGCTGCCCCATAGCTGCCCCACAGCTGTGGTGTGGTACAGCTGGTGGGAGAAACAGGGCTTCTTCAAACCCGAGTACGGGGTAAGGCCTGCCCCATAGCTGCCCCATAGCTGCCCCATAGCTGCCCCACAGCTGCCCCACAGCTGCCCCATAGCTGCCCCATAGCTGCCCCACAGCCGCCCCATAGCTGCCCCACAGCCGCCCCATAGCTGTGGTGTGGTACAGCTGGTGGGAGAAACAGGGCTTCTTCAAACCCGAGTACGGGGTAAGGCCTGCCCCATAGCTGCCCCATAGCTGCCCCATAGCTGCCCCACAGCTGCCCCACAGCTGCCCCACGGCTGCCCCATAGCTGCCCCACAGCTGCCCCATAGCTGTGGTGTGGTACAGCTGGTGGGAGAAACAGGGCTTCTTCAAACCCGAGTACGGGGTAAGGCCTGCCCCATAGCTGCCCCATAGCTGCCCCATAGCTGCCCCACAGATGCCCCATAGCTGCCCCATAGCTGCCCCATAGCTGCCCCATAGCTGCCCCATAGCTGCCCCATAGCTGTGGTGTGGTACAGCTGGTGGGAGAAACAGGGCTTCTTCAAACCCGAGTACGGGGTAAGGCCTGCCCCATAGCTGCCCCATAGCTGCCCCAGAGCTGCCCCATAGCTGCCCCACAGCTGCCCCACAGCTGCCCCATAGCTGCCCCATAGCTGCCCCACAGCCGCCCCATAGCTGCCCCACAGCCGCCCCATAGCTGTGGTGTGGTACAGCTGGTGGGAGAAACAGGGCTTCTTCAAACCCGAGTACGGGGTAAGGCCTGCCCCATAGCTGCCCCATAGCTGCCCCATAGCTGCCCCACAGCTGCCCCACAGCTGCCCCACGGCTGCCCCATAGCTGCCCCACAGCTGCCCCATAGCTGTGGTGTGGTACAGCTGGTGGGAGAAACAGGGCTTCTTCAAACCCGAGTACGGGGTAAGGCCTGCCCCATAGCTGCCCCATAGCTGCCCCATAGCTGCCCCACAGCTGCCCCATAGCTGCCCCATAGCTGTGGTGTGGTACAGCTGGTGGGAGAAACAGGGCTTCTTCAAAACCCGAGTACGGGGTAAGGCCTGCCCCATAGCTGCCCCATAGCTGCCCCATAGCTGCCCCATAGCTGCCCCACAGCTGCCCCATAGCTGCCCCACAGCTGCCCCATAGCTGCCCATAGCTGTGGTGTGGTACAGCTGGTGGGAGAAACAGGGCTTCTTCAAACCCGAGTACGGGGTAAGGCCTGCCCCATAGCTGCCCATAGCTGCCCCATAGCTGCCCCACAGCTGCCCCACAGCTGCCCCACAGCTGCCCCATAGCTGTGGTGTGGTACAGCTGGTGGGAGAAACAGGGCTTCTTCAAACCCGAGTACGGGTAAGGCCTGCCCCATAGCTGCCCCATAGCTGCCCCACAGCTGCCCCATAGCTGCCCCATAGCTGCCCCATAGCTGCCCCATAGCTGCCCCCATAGCTGCCCCATAGCTGTGGTGTGGTACAGCTGGTGGGAGAAACAGGGCTTCTTCAAACCGGAGTACGGGGTAAGGCCTGCCCCATAGCTGCCCCATAGCTGCCCCATAGCTGCCCCACAGCTGCCCCACGGCTGCCCCACAGCTGCCCCATAGCTGCCCCACGGCTGCCCCATAGCTGTGGTGTGGTACAGCTGGTGGGAGAAACAGGGCTTCTTCAAACCCGAGTACGGGGTAAGGCCTGCCCCATAGCTGCCCCATAGCTGCCCCACAGCTGCCCCATAGCTGCCCCACAGCTGCCCCATAGCTGCCCCATAGCTGCCCCACAGCTGCCCCATAGCTGCCCCATAGCTGCCCCACAGCTGCCCCACGGCTGCCCCATAGCTGCCCCACAGCTGTGGTGTGGTACAGCTGGTGGGAGAAACAGGGCTTCTTCAAACCCGAGTACGGGGTAAGGCCTGCCCCATAGCTGCCCCATAGCTGCCCCATAGCTGCCCCACAGCTGCCCCACAGCTGCCCCATAGCTGCCCCATAGCTGCCCCACAGCCGCCCCATAGCTGCCCCATAGCTGTGGTGTGGTACAGCTGGTGGGAGAAACAGGGCTTCTTCAAACCCGAGTACGGGGTAAGGCCTGCCCCATAGCTGCCCCATAGCTGCCCCATAGCTGCCCCACAGCTGCCCCACAGCTGCCCCACGGCTGCCCCATAGCTGCCCCACAGCTGCCCCATAGCTGTGGTGTGGTACAGCTGGTGGGAGAAACAGGGCTTCTTCAAACCCGAGTACGGGGTAAGGCCTGCCCCATAGCTGCCCCATAGCTGCCCCATAGCTGCCCCACAGATGCCCATAGCTGCCCCATAGCTGCCCCATAGCTGCCCCATAGCTGCCCCATAGCTGCCCCATAGCTGTGGTGTGGTACAGCTGGTGGGAGAAACAGGGCTTCTTCAAACCCGAGTACGGGGTAAGGCCTGCCCCATAGCTGCCCCATAGCTGCCCCACAGCTGCCCCATAGCTGCCCCATAGCTGCCCCATAGCTGCCCCATAGCTGCCCCATAGCTGTGGTGTGGTACAGCTGGTGGGAGAAACAGGGCTTCTTCAAACCCGAGTACGGGGTAAGGCCTGCCCCATAGCTGCCCCATAGCTGCCCCACAGCTGCCCCATAGCTGCCCCATAGCTGCCCCATAGCTGCCCCATAGCTGCCCCATAGCTGTGGTGTGGTACAGCTGGTGGGAGAAACAGGGCTTCTTCAAACCCGAGTACGGGGTAAGGCCTGCCCCATAGCTGCCCCATAGCTGCCCCACAGCTGCCCCATAGCTGCCCCATAGCTGCCCCATAGCTGCCCCAGAGCTGCCCCATAGCTGCCCCACAGCTGCCCCACGGCTGCCCCATAGCTGCCCCACAGCTGTGGTGTGGTACAGCTGGTGGGAGAAACAGGGCTTCTTCAAACCCGAGTACGGGGTAAGGCCTGCCCCATAGCTGCCCCATAGCTGCCCCATAGCTGCCCACAGCTGCCCCACAGCTGCCCCATAGCTGCCCCATAGCTGCCCCACAGCCGCCCCATAGCTGCCCCACAGCCGCCCCATAGCTGTGGTGTGGTACAGCTGGTGGGAGAAACAGGGCTTCTTCAAACCCGAGTACGGGGTAAGGCCTGCCCCATAGCTGCCCCATAGCTGCCCCATAGCTGCCCCACAGCTGCCCCACAGCTGCCCCACGGCTGCCCCATAGCTGCCCCACAGCTGCCCCATAGCTGTGGTGTGGTACAGCTGGTGGAGAAACAGGGCTTCTTCAAACCCGAGTACGGGGTAAGGCCTGCCCCATAGCTGCCCCATAGCTGCCCCATAGCTGCCCCACAGATGCCCCATAGCTGCCCCATAGCTGCCCCATAGCTGCCCCATAGCTGCCCCCATAGCTGCCCCATAGCTGTGGTGTGGTACAGCTGGTGGGAGAAACAGGGCTTCTTCAAACCCGAGTACGGGGTAAGGCCTGCCCCATAGCTGCCCCATAGCTGCCCAGAGCTGCCCCATAGCTGCCCCACAGCTGCCCCACAGCTGCCCCATAGCTGCCCCATAGCTGCCCCACAGCCGCCCCATAGCTGCCCCACAGCCGCCCCATAGCTGTGGTGTGGTACAGCTGGTGGAGAAACAGGGCTTCTTCAAACCCGAGTACGGGTAAGGCCTGCCCCATAGCTGCCCCATAGCTGCCCCATAGCTGCCCCACAGCTGCCCCACAGCTGCCCCACGGCTGCCCCATAGCTGCCCCACAGCTGCCCCATAGCTGTGGTGTGGTACAGCTGGTGGGAGAAACAGGCTTCTTCAAACCCGAGTACGGGGTAAGGCCTGCCCCATAGCTGCCCCATAGCTGCCCCATAGCTGCCCCACAGCTGCCCCATAGCTGCCCCATAGCTGTGGTGTGGTACAGCTGGTGGGAGAAACAGGGCTTCTTCAAACCCGAGTACGGGGTAAGGCCTGCCCCATAGCTGCCCCATAGCTGCCCCATAGCTGCCCCATAGCTGCCCCACAGCTGCCCCATAGCTGCCCCACAGCTGCCCCAAGCTGCCCCATAGCTGTGGTGTTTCAAACCCGAGTACGGGGGTAAAGGCCTGCCCCATAGCTGCCCCATAGCTGCCCCACAGCTGCCCCACAGCTGCCCCACAGCTGCCCCATAGCTGTGGTGTGGTACAGCTGGTGGGAGAAACAGGGCTTCTTCAAACCCGAGTACGGGGTAAGGCCTGCCCCATAGCTGCCCCATAGCTGCCCCACAGCTGCCCCCATAGCTGCCCCATAGCTGCCCCACAGCTGCCCCACAGCTGCCCCACAGCTGCCCCATAGCTGTGGTGTGGTACAGCTGGTGGAGAGAACAGGGCTTCTTCAAACCCGAGTACGGGGTGTAAGGCCTGCCCCATAGCTGCCCCATAGCTTGCCCCATAGCTGCCCCATAGCTGCCCCACAGCTGCCCCATAGCTGCCCCACAGCTGCTTGCCCATAGCTGCCCCATAGCTGTGGTGTGGTACAGCTTGGTGGGAGAAACAGGGCTTCTTCAAACCCGAGTACGGGGTAAGGCCTGCCCCATAGCTGCCCCATAGCTGCCCCAAAGCTGCCCCACAGCTGCCCCCACAGCTTGCCCCACAGCTGCCCCATAGCTGACTGTGGTGTGGTTACAGCTGGTGGGAGAGAAACAGGGGCTTCTTCAAACCCGAGTACGGGGGTAAGGGCCTGCCCCATAGCTGCCCCATGAGCTGCCCCACAGCTGCCCCATAGCTGCCCCATAGCTGCCCCATAGCTGCCCCCATAGGCTGCCCCATAGCTGTGGTGTGGTACAGCTGGTGGGAGAAACAGGGCTTCTTCTCAAACCGCGGAGTAACGGGTAAGGCCTGCCCCATAGCTGCCCCATAGCTGCCCCATAGCTGCCCCACAGCTGCCCCACGGCTGCCCCACAGCTGCCCCATAGCTGCCCCACGGCTGCCCCATAGCTGTGGTGTGGTACAGCTGGTGGGAGAAACAGGGCTTCTTCAAACCCGAGTACGGGGTAAGGCCTGCCCCATAGCTGCCCCATAGCTGCCCCACAGCTGCCCCAAGCTGCCCCATAGCTGCCCATAGCTGCCCCATAGCTGCCCCATAGCTGTGGTGTGGTACAGCTGGTGGGAGAAACAGGGCTTCTTCAAACCCGAGTACGGGGTAAGGCCTGCCCCATAGCTGCCCCATAGCTGCCCCACAGCTGCCCATAGCTGCCCCATAGCTGCCCCATAGCTGCCCAAGAGCTGCCCCATAGCTGCCCCACAGCTGCCCCACGGCTGCCCCATAGCTGCCCCATAGCTGTGGTGTGGTACAGCTGGTGGGAGAAACAGGGCTTCTTCAAACCCGAGTACGGGGTAAGGCCTGCCCCATAGCTGCCCCATAGCTGCCCCATAGCTGCCCCACAGCTGCCCCACAGCTGCCCCATAGCTGCCCCATAGCTGCCCCACAGCCGCCCCATAGCTGCCCCACAGCCGCCCCATAGCTGTGGGTGTGGTAACAGCTGGTGGGAGAAACAGGGCTTCTTCAAACCCGAGTACGGGGTAAGGCCTGCCCCATAGCTGCCCCATTAGCTGCCCCATAGCTGCCCCACAGCTGCCCCACAGCTGCCCCAACGGCTGCCCCATAGCTGCCCCACAGCTGCCCCATAGCTGTGGTGTGGTACAGCTGGTGGGAGAAACAGGGCTTCTTCAAACCCGAGTACGGGGTAAGGCCTGCCCCATAGCTGCCCCATAGCTGCCCCATAGCTGCCCCACAGATGCCCCATAGCTGCCCCATAGCTGCCCCATAGCTGCCCCATAGCTGCCCCATAGCTGCCCCATAGCTGTGGTGTGGTACAGCTGGTGGGAGAAACAGGGCTTCTTCAAACCCGAGTACGGGGTAAGGCCTGCCCCATAGCTGCCCCATAGCTGCCCCACAGCTGCCCCATAGCTGCCCCATAGCTGCCCCATAGCTGCCCCATAGCTGCCCCATAGCTGTGGTGTGGTACAGCTGGTGGGAGAAACAGGGCTTCTTCAAACCCGAGTACGGGGTAAGGCCCTGCCCCATAGCTGCCCCATTAGCTGCCCCACAGCTGCCCCATAGCTGCCCCATAGCTGCCCCATAGCTGCCCCATAGCTGCCCCCATAGCTGTGGTGTGGTACAGCTGGTGGGAGAAACAGGGCTTCTTCAAACCCGAGTACGGGGTAAGGCCTGCCCATAGCTGCCCCATAGCTGCCCCAGCTGCCCCATAGCTGCCCCATAGCTGCCCCATAGCTGCCCCAAGCTCCCATAGCTGCCCACAGCTGCCCACGGCTGCCCCATAGCTGCCCCACAGCTGTGGTGTGGTACAGCTGGTGGGAGAAACAGGGCTTCTTCAAACCCGAGTACGGGGTAAGGCCTGCCCCATAGCTGCCCCATAGCTGCCCCATAGCTGCCCCACAGCTGCCCCACAGCTGCCCCTAGCTGCCCCATAGCTGCCCCCAGCCGCCCCATAGCTGCCCCACAGCCGCCCCATAGCTGTGGTGTGGTACAGCTGGTGGGAGAAACAGGGCTTCTTCAAACCCGAGTACGGAGGTAAGGCCTGCCCCATAGCTGCCCCATAGCTGCCCCATAGCTGGCCCCACAGCTGCCCCCACAGCTGCCCCACGGCTGCCCCATAGCTGCCCCACAGCTGCCCCATAGCTGTGGTTGTGGTACAGCTGGTGGGAGAAACAGGGCTTCTTCAAACCCGAGTACGGGGTAAGGCCTGCCCCATAGCTGCCCCATAGCTGCCCCATAGCTGCCCACAGATGCCCATAGCTGCCCCATAGCTGCCCCATAGCTGCCCCATAGCTGCCCCATAGCTGCCCCATAGCTGTGGTGTGGTACAGCTGGTGGGAGAAACAGGGCTTCTTCAAACCCGAGTACGGGGTAAGGCCTGCCCCATAGCTGCCCCATAGCTGCCCCAGAGCTGCCCCATAGCTGCCCCACAGCTGCCCCACAGCTGCCCCATAGCTGCCCCATAGCTGCCCCACAGCCGCCCCATAGCTGCCCCACAGCCGCCCCATAGCTGTGGTGTGGTACAGCTGGTGGGAAGAAACAGGGCTTCTTCAAACCCGAGTACGGGGTAAGGCCTGCCCCATAGCTGCCCCATAGCTGCCCCATAGCTGCCCCACAGCTGCTCCCACAGCTGCCCCATCGGCTGCCCCATAGCTGCCCCACAGCTGCCCCATAGCTGTGGTGTGGTACAGCTGGTGGGAGAAACAGGGCTTCTTCAAACCCGAAGTACGGGGGTAAGGCCTGCCCCATAGCTGCCCCATAGCTGCCCCATAGCTGCCCCCATAGCTGCCCCACAGCTGCCCCATAGCTGCCCCACAGCTGCCCCATAGCTGCCCCATAGCTGTGGTGTGGTACAGCTGGTGGGAGAAACAGGGCTTCTTCAAACCCGAGTACGGGGTAAGGGCCTGCCCCATAGCTGCCCCATAGCTGCCCCCATAGCTGCCCCACAGCTGCCCCACAGCTGCCCCACAGCTGCCCCATAGCTGTGGTGTGGTACAGCTGGTGGGAGAAAACAGGGCTTCTTCAAACCCGAGTACGGGGTAAGGCCTGCCCCATAGCTGCCCCATAGCTGCCCCACAGCTGCCCCATAGCTGCCCCATAGCTGCCCCATAGCTGCCCCATAGCTGCCCCATAGCTGCCCCATAGCTGTGGTGTGGTACAGCTGGTGGGAGAAACAGGGCTTCTTCAAACCGGAGTACGGGGTAAGGCCTGCCCCATAGCTGCCCCATAGCTGCCCCATAGCTGCCCCACAGCTGCCCCCACAGGCTGCCCCACAGCTGCCCCATAGCTGCCCCACGGCTGCCCCATAGCTGTGGTGTGGTACAGCTGGTGGGAGAAACAGGGCTTCTTCAAAACCCGAGTACGGGGTAAGGCCTGCCCCATAGCTGCCCCATAGCTGCCCCAAGCCCATAGCTGCCCCATAGCTGCCCCATAGCTGCCCCATAGCTGCCCCATAGCTGCCCCATAGCTGTAGGTGTGGTACAGCTGGTGGGAGAAACAGGGCTTCTTCAAACCCGAGTACGGGGTAAGGCCTGCCCCATAGCTGCCCCATAGCTGCCCCACAGCTGCCCCATAGCTGCCCCATAGCTGCCCCATAGCTGCCCCAGAGCTGCCCCATAGCTGCCCCACAGCTGCCCCACAGGCTGCCCCATAGCTGCCCCACAGCTGTGGTGTGGTACAGCTGGTGGGAGAAACAGGGCTTCTTCAAACCCGAGTACGGAGGGGTAAGGCCTGCCCCATAGCTGCCCCATAGCTGCCCCATAGCTGCCCCACAGCTGCCCCACAGCTGCCCCATAGCTGCCCCATAGCTGCCCCACAGCCGCCCCATAGCTGCCCCACAGCCGCCCCATAGCTGTGGTGTGGTACAGCTGGTGGGAGAAACAGGGCTTCTTCAAACCCGAGTACGGGGTAAGGCCTGCCCCATAGCTGCCCCATAGCTGCCCCATAGCTGCCCCATAGCTGCCCCACAGCTGCCCCATAGCTGCCCCACAGCTGCCCTCATAGCTGCCCCATAGCTGTGGTGTGGTACAGCTGGTGGGAGAAACAGGGCTTCTTCAAACCCGAGTACGGGGTAAGGCCTGCCCCATAGCTGCCCCATAGCTGCCCCATAGCTGCCCCACAGCTGCCCCACGGCTGCCCCACAGCTGCCCCATAGCTGCCCCATAGCTGCCCCATAGCTGCCCCACAGATGCCCCATAGCTGCCCCACAAATGCCCCATGGATGCCCATGGCTGCCCCATAGAGATTCCCATAGATGCCCCATAGCTGCCACATAGCTGCCCCACCACTGCCCCACAGCTGCCCCACCGCTGCCCCATAGCTGCCCCACAGATGCCCCATAGCTGCCCCATAGCTTGCCCCATAGCTGCCCCACAGCTGCCCCACAGGCTGCCCCATAGCTGCCCCATAGCTGCCCCAACAGCTGCCCCATAGCTGCCCCATAGCTGCCCCACAGCTGCCCCACAGCTGCCCCATAGCTGCCCCATAGCTGCCCCATAGCTGCCCCACAGCTGCCCCCACAGCTGCCCCATAGCTGCCCCATAGCTGCCCCACAGCTGCCCCATAGCTGCCCCATAGCTGCCCCACAGCTGCCCCACAGCTGCCCCATAGCTGCCCCATAGCTGCCCCACAGCTGCCCCATAGCTGCCCCATAGCTGTGGTGTGGTACAGCTGGGTTGGGAGAAACAGGGCTTCTTCAAACCCGAGTACGGGGGTAAGGCCTGCCCCATAGCTGCCCCATAGCTGCCCCACAGCTGCCCCATAGCTGCCCCACAGCTGCCCCATAGCTGCCCCATAGCTGCCCCATAGCTGCTGGTGTGGTACAGCTGGTGGGAGAAACAGGGCTTCTTTAAACCGGAGTACGGGGTAAGGCCTGCCCCATAGCTGCCCCATAGCTGCCCCATAGCTGCCCCATAGCTGCCCCCCACAGCTGCCCCATAGCTGCCTCATAGCTGCCCCATAGCTGTGGTGTGTACAGTGCTGGGGGAGAAACAGGGCTTCTTCAAACCCGAGTACGGAGTAAGGCCTGCCCCATAGCTGTGCCCCATAGCTGCCCCACAGCTGCCCCATAGCTGCCCCACGGCTGCCCCATAGCTGCCCCACAGCTGCCCATAGCTGCCCCACAGCTGCCCCATAGCTGCCCCATAGCTGTGGTGTGGTACAGCTGGTGGGAGAAACAGGGCTTCTTCAAACCCGAGTACGGGGTAAGGCCTGCCCCATAGCTGCCCCATAGCTGCCCCACAGCTGCCCCACAGCTGCCCCATAGCTGCCCCACGGCTGCCCCATAGCTGCCCCATAGCTGTGGTGTGGTACAGCTGGTGGGAGAAACAGGGCTTCTTCAAACCCGAGTACGGAGTAAGGCCTGCCCCATAGCTGCCCATAGCTGCCCCACAGCTGCCCCACAGCTGCCCCATAGCTGCCCCATAGCTGCCCCACAGCTGCCCCATAGCTGCCCCATAGCTGTGGTGTGGTACAGCTGGTGGGAGAAACAGGGCTTCTTCAAACCCGAGTACGGGGTAAGGCCTGCCCCATAGCTGCCCCATAGCTGCCCCACGGCTGCCCCACAGCTGCCCCATAGCTGCCCCATAGCTGCCCCACAGCTGCCCCTACAGCTGCCCCATAGCTGCCCCATAGCTGCCTTACAGCTGCCCCATAGCTGCCCCATAGCTGCCCCCACAGCTGCCCCATAGCTGCTCCATAACCATCCCATAGTGCCCCATAACCACTCCATATTGCCCCATAGTGCCCCACAACCACCCCATAGTGCCCCACAACCACCCCATAGTGCCCCATAGTGCCCCATAACCACCCCATAGTGCCCCATACCACCTCATAGTGCCCCATAACCACCCCATAGTGCCCCATAACCACTCCATAGTGCCCCATAGTGCCCCATAACCACCCCATAGTGCCCCATTAACCACCCCCTAGTGCCCCATAACCACCCTATAGTGCCCCACAACCACCCCATAGTGCCCCACAACCACCTCATATTGCCCCATAGTGCCCCATTAACCACCCCATAGTGCCCCATAGTGCCCCATAACCACCCCATAGTGCCCCATAACCACTCCATAGTGCCCCATTAGTGCCCCATAACCACCCCATAGTGCCTCATAGTGCCCCATAACCACCCCATAAGTGCCCCATAACCACCCCATAACTGCCCCATAGTGCCCCGTAACCACCCCATAATGCCCCATACTGCCCCATAACCACCCCATAGTGCCCCCATAACCACCCTATAGTGCCCCCACAACCACCCCATAGTGCCCCACAACCACCCCATATTGCCCTGTAGTGCCCCATAACCACCCCATAGTGCCCCATAGTGCCCCACAACCACCCCCATATTGCCCCATAGTGCACCATAACCACTCCATAGTACCCCATAGTGCCCCATAACCACCCCATATTGCCCCATAACCACCTCATAGTGCCCCATAACCACCCCATAGTGCCCCATAGTGCCCCATAACCACTCCATAGTGCCCCATAGTGCCCCATAACCACCCCATAACCACCCCATAGTGCCCCATAACCACCTCATAGTGCCCCATAACCACCCCATAGTGCCCCATAACCACCTCATAGTGCCCCATAACCACCTCATAGTGCCCCATAGTGCCCCATAACCACCCCATAGTGCCCCATAGTGCCCCATAACCACCTCATAGTGCCTCATAGTGCCCCATAACCACCGCATAGTGCCCCATAGTGCCCCATAACCACTCCATAGTACCTCATAGTGCCCCATAACCACCCCATAGTGCCTCATAGTGCCCCACAACCACCCCATAGTGCCCCATAGTGCCCCATAAGCACTCCATAGTGCCCCATAACCACCCCATAGTGCCTCATAGTGCCCCATAACCACCCCATAGTGCCCCATAGTGCCCCATAACCACCTCATAGTGCCTTCATAGTGCCCCATAACCACCCCATAGTGCCTCATAGTGCCCCATAACCACCCCATAGTGCCTCATAGTGCCCCCATAACCACCCTATAGTGCCCCATAACCACCCCATAGTGCCCCATAGTGCCCCATAACCACTCCATAGTGCCCCATAGTGCCCCACAACCACCCCATAGTGCCCCATAGTGCCCCATAAGCACTCCATAGTGCCCCATAACCACCCCATAGTGCCTCATAGTGCCCCATAACCACCCCATAGTGCCCATAACCACCCCATAGTGCCCCATAACCACCCTATAGTGCCCCATAACCACCTCATAGTTGCCCCATAACCACCCCATAGTGCCCCATAACCACCTCATAGTGCCCCATAACCACCCCATAGTGCCCCATAGTGCCCCATAACCACCTCATAGTGCCCCATAGTGCCCCATAACCACTCCATAGTGCCCCATAGTGCCCCATAACCACCCCATATTGCCACATAACCACCCTATAGTGCCCCATAACCACCCCATAGTGCCCCATAGTGCCCCATAACCACTCCATAGTACCTCATAGTGCCCCATAACCACCCCATAGTGCCTCATAGTGCCCCACAACCACCCCATAGTGCCCCATAGTGCCCCATAACCACTCCATAGTGCCCCATAGTGCCCCATAACCACTCCATTAGTGCCTCATAGTGCCCCATAACCACCCCATAGTGCCCCATAACCACCCCATAGTGCCCCATAAACCACCCTATAGTGCCCCATAACCACCCCATATTGCCCCGTAGTGCCCCACAACCACCCCATAGTGCCCCATAACCACCCCATAGTGCCCCATAACCACCCCCTATAGTGCCCCACAACCACCCCTTATTGCCCCGTAGTGCCCCACAACCGCCCCCATAGTGCCCCACCACCTCCCCACAGCCCTTCCCTCCCCCCTTCCGTCCCCCGCCCCACACGTTGCCCCCGTTGTGCCCCACAGCGCTCGAGGATCTCGGAGCCGAACCCCCCACGGAGTGTTCATGATGTGCGTTCCGCCCCCCAACGTCACCGGGACTCTGCACCTCGGCCACGCGCTCACCAGCGCCATCCAGGGACGCCCTGACCCGGTGGTGAGCCCCACTGCGCCCCTCAGCTGCCCCACGGCTGCCCCACAGCTGCCCCACAGCTGCCCCATAGCTGCCCCATAGCTGCCCCACGGCTGCCCCATAGCTGCCTCATAGCTGTCCCATTGCTGCCCCATGGCTGCCCCATGGCTGCCCCATAGCTGCCTCATAGCTGTCCCATTGCTGCCCCATAGCTGCCCCATAGCTGCCCCACGGCTGCCCCATAGCTGCCTCATAGCTGTCCCATTGCTGCCCCATGGCTGCCCCATAGCTGCCCCAAGGCTGCCCCATGGCTGCCCCACAGCTGCCCCATGGCTGTCCCATAGCTGCCCCATAGCTGCCTCATAGCTGTCCCATTGCTGCCCCATGGCTGCCCCATAGCTGCCCCATGGATGCCCCACGGCTGCCCCACGGCTGCCCCACGGCTGCCCCACAGCTGCCCCACGGCTGCCCCACGGCTGCCCCACGGCTGCCCCATAGCTGCCCCACAGCTGCCCCACGGCTGCCCCACGGCTGCCCCACGGCTGCCCCATGGCTGCCCCACGGCTGCCCCATAGCTGCCCCATGGCTGCCCCATAGCTGTTCCATAGCTGTTCCAGAGCTGCCCCACGGCTGCCCCATAGCTGCCCCATGGCTGCCCCATAGCTGCCCCACGGCTGCCCCATAGCTACCCCATGGCTGCCCCATAGCTGCCCCATGGCTGCCCCATAGCTACCCCATAGCTACCCCATAGCTGTTCCAGAGCTGTTCCAGAGCTGCCCCACGGCTGCCCCATAGCTGCCCCATAGCTGCCCCACGGCTGCCCCATAGCTGCCCCATAGCTGCCCCATGGCTGTTCCAGAGCTGCCCCATAGCTGCCCCATGGCTGCCCCATAGCTGCCCCACAGCTGCCCCATGGCTGCCCCATAGAGATCCCATGGCTGCCCCACAGCTGCCCCATGGCTGCCCCATAGAGATCCCATGGCTGCCCCATAGCTGCCCCATGGCTGTTCCAGAGCTGTTCCAGAGCTGCCACATGGCTGCCCCATAGCTGCCCCATGGCTGCCCCATAGCTGCCCCACAGCTGCCCCATGGCTGCCCCACAGCTGCCCCATAGCTGCCCCACGGCTGCCCCATGGCTGACCCACAGCAGCCCCATAGCTGCCCCACCACTGCCCCATAGCTGTTCCCACCCCACACTGCCCCACACTGTGCCCCACACCCACCCCACCCTGTGCCCCACACTGTGCCCCACTCCCACCCCACACTGTTCCCCACACTGTTCCCCACACCCACCCCACACTGTGCCCCACACTGTGCCCCACACCCACCCCCACACCCACCCCACACTGTGCCCCACACTGTGCCCCACATCCACCCCACTCCCACCCCACACTGTTCCCCACACCCACCCCACACTGTGCCCCACACTGTGCCCCACTCCCACCCCACACTGTGCCCCACTCCCACCCCACACCCACCCCACTCCCACCCCACACTGTGCCCCACTCCCACCCCACACCCACCCCACACTGTGCCCCACAGGCACCGCATGTGTGGGGCGACGACGCTGTGGAACCCGGGCTGTGACCACGCCCCACCCCACACTGTGCCCCACACTGTGCCCCACACCCACCCCACACCCACCCCACACTGTGCCCCACATCCACTCCCACCCCACATCCACCCCACTCCCACCCCACACTGTGCCCCACACTGTGCCCCACAGGCACCGCATGTGTGGGGCGACGACGCTGTGGAACCCGGGCTGTGACCACGCCCCACCCCACACTGTGCCCCACATCCACCCCACTCCCACCCCACACTGTGCCCCACACCCACCCCACTCCCACCCCACACTGTGCCCCACATTGCCCCACAGGCACCGCATGTGTGGGGCGACGACGCTGTGGAACCCGGGCTGTGACCATGCCCCACCCCACACTGTGCCCCACATCCACCCCACATCCACCCCACTCCCACCCCACACTGTGCCCCACTCCCACCCCACACTGTGCCCCACTCCCACCCCACACCCACCCCACACTGTGCCCCACTCCCACCCCACTCCCACCCCACACCCACCCCACACTGTGCCCCACACTGTGCCCCACACCCTCCACAATCCCACCCCACTCTGTGCCCCACAGGCACCGCATGTGTGGGGCGACGACGCTGTGGAACCCGGGCTGTGACCACGCCCCACCCCACACTGTGCCCCACATCCACCCCACATCCACCCCACATCCACCCCACTCCCACCCCACACTGTGCCCCACACCCACCCCACACTGTGCCCCACTCTGTGCCCCACATTGCCCCACAGGCACTGCATGTGTGGGGCGACGACGCTGTGGAACCCGGGCTGTGACCACGCCCCACCCCACACTGTGCCCCACTCCCACCCCACACCCACCCCACACTATGCCCCACACTGTGCCCCACACTCACCCCACACTGTGCCCCACTCTGTGCCCCACATTGCCCCACAGGCACCGCATGTGTGGGGCGACGACGCTGTGGAACCCGGGCTGTGACCACGCCCCACCCCACACTGTGCCCCACATCCACCCCACATCCACCCCACACTGTGCCCCACATCCACCCCACACTGTGCCCCACAGGCACCGCATGTGTGGGGCGACGACGCTGTGGAACCCGGGCTGTGACCACGCCCCACCCCACACTGTGCCCCACATCCACCCCACATCCACCCCACTCCCACCCCACATCCACCCCACTCCCACCCCACACTGTGCCCCACATCCACCCCACATCCACCCCACTCCCACCCCACATCCACCCCACTCCCACCCCACACTGTGCCCCACACCCACCCCACATCCACCCCACACTGTGCCCCACATTGCCCCACAGGCACCGCATGTGTGGGGCGACGACGCTGTGGAACCCGGGCTGTGACCACGCGGGCATTGCGACGCAGGCGGTGGTGGAGCGGCGGCTGCAGAGGGAGCGCGGAATCGGGCGGCTGCAAATGGGGCGCGAGCGGTTCCTGCAGGAGGTGTGGCGCTGGAAGGAGGAGTGAGTGCCCCATAGATCCTCACAGTGCCCCATAGAGACCCCACAGTGCCCCATAGAGACCCCACAGTGCCCCACAGAGCGGTTCCTGCAGGAGGTGTGGCGCTGGAAGGAGGAGTGAGTGCCCCATAGATCCTCACAGTGCCCCACTGCGCCCCATAGATCCCCACAGAGCCCCATAGAGACCCCACAGTGCCCCATAGAGACCCCACAGTGCCCCATAGAGACCCCATAGATCCCCACAGTGCCCCACAGAGCGGTTCCTGCAGGAGGTGTGGCGCTGGAAGGAGGAGTGAGTGCCCCATAGATGGACATTGTGCCCCATAGATGGACACTGTGCCCCATAGAGACCCCATAGATCCCCACAGTGCCCCATAGAGACCCCACAGTGCCCCATAGAGACCCCACAGTGCCCCACAGAGCGGTTCCTGCAGGAGGTGTGGCGCTGGAAGGAGGAGTGAGTGCCCCATAGATCCTCACAGTGCCCCATAGAGACCCCACAGTGCCCCATAGAGACCCCACAGTGCCCCATAGAGACCCCACAGTGCCCCACAGAGACCCCACAGTGCCCCACAGAGCGGTTCCTGCAGGAGGTGTGGCGCTGGAAGGAGGAGTGAGTGCCCCATAGATGGACATTGTGCCCCATAGATGGACACTGTGCCCCATAGAGACCCCATAGATATCCTCCAGTGCCCCATAGAGACCCCACAGTGCCCCACAGAGCGGTTCCTGCAGGAGGTGTGGTGCTGGAAGGAGGAGTGAGTGCCCCATAGATGCCCCATAGAAGGACACTGCGCCCCATAGACACCCCATAGAGACCCCACAGTGCCCCATAGATACCCCATAGTGCCCTATAGCCACCGCACAGCGCCCCATAGACACACACAGTGCCCCATAGAAACCCCATAGTGCCCTATAGCCACCCCACAGCGCCCCATAGACACACACAGTGCCCCATAGATACCCTATAGCATCCTATAGAAACCCCATAGTGCCCCACAGTGCCCCATAGACACACACAGTGCCCCATAGACACACACAGTGCCCCATAGACACCCCATAGCACCCTATAGCCACCGCACAGTGCCCCATAGACACCCCATAGCACCCAATAAAAACCCCACAGCGCCCTATAGACACACACAGTGCCCCATAGACACCCCATAGTGCCCTATAGCCACCCCCAGTGCCCCATAGACACACACAGTGCCCCGTGGGCGCCCCACAGCAGCCCCCCCAGCTGCCCCACATCTCCCCACAGGAAGGGCGACCGCATCTACCAACAGCTGCGCCGCCTCGGGGCCTCCATGGACTGGGACCGCGCCTGCTTCACCATGGACCCCGTATGTGGGGCGCTATGGGGTGATATGGGGCGCTATGGGGTGGTATGGGGCGATATGGGGTGGTATGGGGCGTTATGGGGCAGTATGGGGCAGCTATGGGGCGGTAATGGGGCAGCAGTGGGGTAGTATGGGGCAGCTATGGGGCGGTATGGGGCAGCTATGGGGCCTCCATGGACTGGGACCGCGCCTGCTTCACCATGGACCCCGTATGTGGGGCGCTATGGGGTGATACTATGGGGTGGTATGGGGCGATATGGGGTGGTATGGGGTGGTATGGGGCAGTTATGGGGCGGTATGGGGCAGCTATGGGGCCTCCATGGACTGGGACCGCGCCTGCTTCACCATGGACCCCGTATGTGGGGCGCTATGGGGTGATATGGGGCAGTTATGGGGTGGTATGGGGTGGTATGGGGCGGTATGGGGCAGTTATGGGGTGGTATGGGGCAGTTATGGGGCGGTATGGGGCAGCAGTGGGGTGGTATGGGGCAGCTATGGGGCGGTATGGGGCAGCTATGGGGCCTCCATGGACTGGGACCATGCCTGCTTCACCATGGACCCTGTATGTGGGGCGCTATGGGGTGATATGGGGCGGTATGGGGCAGTTATGGGGTGGTATGGGGCAGCTATGGGGCGGTATGGGGCAGCAGTGGGGTAGTATGGGGCAGCTATGGGGCGGTATGGGCAGCTATGGGGCCTCCATGGACTGGGACCGCGCCTGCTTCACCATGGACCCCGTATGTGGGGCGCTATGGGGTGATATGGGGCGCTATGGGGTGGTATGGGGCAGTTATGGGGCGGTATGGGGCAGCTATGGGGCCTCCATGGACTGGGACCGCGCCTGCTTCACCATGGACCCCGTATGTGGGGCGCTATGGGGTGATATGGGGCGCTATGGGGTGGTATGGGGTGATATGGGGTGGTATGGGGTGGTATGGGGCAGTTATGGGGCGGTATGGGGCAGCTATGGGGCCTCCATGGACTGGGACCACGCCTGCTTCACCATGGACCCCGTATGTGGGGCGCTATGGGGTGATATGGGGCGATATGGGGTGGTATGGGGCAGTTATGGGGCGGTATGGGGCAGCTATGGGGCCTCCATGGACTGGGACCGCGCCTGCTTCACCATGGACCCCGTATGTGGGGCGCTATGGGGCGGTATGGGGCGGTATGGGGCAGTTATGGGGTGGTATGGGGCGGTATGGGGCAGCTATGGGGTGGTATGGGGCAGCTATGGGGCAGCTGTGGGGCAACTATAGGGCAGCTTATGGGGCATCTATAGGGCAGCTATGGGGCGGTATGGGGCAGCAGTGGGGTAGTATGGGGCAGCTATGGGGCGGTATGGGGCAGCTATGGGGCCTCCATGGACTGGGACCGCGCCTGCTTCACCATGGACCCCGTATGTGGGGCGCTATGGGGTGATACTATGGGGTGGTATGGGGCGATATGGGGTGGTATGGGGTGGTATGGGGCAGTTATGGGGCGGTATGGGGCAGCTATGGGGCCTCCATGGACTGGGACCGCGCCTGCTTCACCATGGACCCCGTATGTGGGGCGCTATGGGGTGATATGGGGCAGTTATGGGGTGGTATGGGGTGGTATGGGGCGGTATGGGGCAGTTATGGGGTGGTATGGGGCAGTTATGGGGCGGTATGGGGCAGCAGTGGGGTGGTATGGGGCAGCTATGGGGCGGTATGGGGCAGCTATGGGGCCTCCATGGACTGGGACCATGCCTGCTTCACCATGGACCCTGTATGTGGGGCGCTATGGGGTGATATGGGGCGCTATGGGGTGGTATGGGGCAGTTATGGGGCGGTATGGGGCAGCTATGGGGCCTCCATGGACTGGGACCGCGCCTGCTTCACCATGGACCCCGTATGTGGGGCGCTATGGGGTGATATGGGGCGGTATGGGGCAGTTATGGGGTGATATGGGGTGGTATGGGGTGGTATGGGGCAGCAGTGGGGTAGTATGGGGCAGCTATGGGGCGGTATGGGGCAGCTATTGGGGCCTCCATGGACTGGGACCGCGCCTGCTTCACCATGGACCCCGTATGTGGGGCGCTATGGGGTGATATGGGGCGCTATGGGGTGGTATGGGGCAGTTATGGGGCGGTATGGGGCAGCTATGGGGCCTCCATGGACTGGGGACCGCGCCTGCTTCACCATGGACCCCGTATGTGGGGCGCTATGGGGTGATATGGGGCGCTATGGGGTGGTATGGGGTGATATGGGGTGGTATGGGGTGGTATGGGGCAGTTATGGGGCGGTATGGGGCAGCTATGGGGCCTCCATGGTCTGGGACCACGCCTGCTTCACCATGGACCCCGTATGTGGGGCGCTATGGGGTGATATGGGGCGCTATGGGGTGGTATGGGGCGATATGGGGTGGTATGGGGTGGTATGGGGCAGTTATGGGGCGGTATGGGGCAGCTATGGGGCCTCCATGGACTGGGAACGCGCCTGCTTCACCATGGACCCCGTATGTGGGGCGCTATGGGGTGATATGGGGCGCTATGGGGTGATATGGGGCGCTATGGGGTGGTATGGGGCGATATGGGGTGGTATGGGGCAGTTATGGGGCGGTATGGGGCAGCTATGGGGCCTCCATGGACTGGGACCGCGCCTGCTTCACCATGGACCCCGTATGTGGGGGCGCTATGGGGTGATATGGGGCGCTATGGGGTGGTATGGGGTGATATGGGGTGGTATGGGGTGGTATGGGGCAGTTATGGGGCGGTATGGGGCAGCTATGGGGCCTCCATGGACTGGGACCACGCCTGCTTCACCATGGACCCCGTATGTGGGGCGCTATGGGGCGGTATGGGGCAGCTGTGGTGTGTTATGGGGTGGTATGGGGCAGCTATGGGGTGGTATGGGGCAGCTATGGGGCAGCTGTGGGGCAACTATAGGGCAGCTATGGGGCATCTATAGGGCAGCTATGGGGCAGCGCTATGGGGCAGCACTACAGGACAGCCCTATAGGGCAGCTATAGGGAAGCTATGGGGCAGCCATGTGGCTCTGTGGGGCAGCTATGGGGCAGCTATGGGGCAGATGTGAGGCAGCTGTGGGGCAGCTATGGGGCAGCTGTGGGGCAGCTGTGGGGCTGAGTGTGTGTGTGCCCCACAGAAGATGTGCCGTGCGGTGACGGAGGCGTTCGTGCGGCTGCACGATATGGGGCAGCTATGGGGCAGCTATGGGGCAGCTGTGGGGCAGCTGTGGGGCAGCTATGGGGCAGCTATGGGGCAGCTGTGGGGCAGCTATGGGGCAGCTATGGGGCAGCTGTGGGGCAGCTGTGGGGCAGCTATGGGGCAGCTATGGGGCAGCTATGGGGCAGCTATGGGGCAGCTGTGGGGCAGCTGTGGGGCAGCTATGGGGCAGCTGTGGGGCAGCTATGGGGCAGCTGTGGGGCAGCTGTGGGGCAGCTGTGGGGCAGCTGTGGGGCAGCTATGGGGCAGCTATGGGGCAGGCCTTACCCCGTACTCGGGTTTGAAGAAGCCCTGTTTCTCCCACCAGCTGTACCACACCACAGCTATGGGCAGCTATGGGGCAGCTGTGGGGCAGCTATGGGGCAGCTATGGGGCAGCTATGGGGCAGCTGTGGGGCAGCTATGGGGCAGCTATGGGGCAGCTGTGGGGCAGCTATGGGGCAGCTATGGGGCAGCTATGGGGCAGGCCTTACCCCGTACTCGGGTTTGAAGAAGCCCTGTTTCTCCCACCAGCTGTACCACACCACAGCTATGGGCAGCTATGGGGCAGCTATGGGGCAGCTATGGGGCAGCTATGGGGCAGCTATGGGGCAGCTGTGGGGCAGCTATGGGGCAGGCCTTACCCTGTACTCGGGTTTGAAGAAGCCCTGTTTCTCCCACCAGCTGTACCACACCACAGCTATGGGGCAGCTATGGGGCAGCTGTGGGGCAGCTATGGGGCAGCTATGGGGCAGCTATGGGGCAGCTGTGGGGCAGCTGTGGGGCAGCTATGGGGCAGCTATGGGGCAGCTATGGGGCAGCTGTGGGGCAGCTATGGGGCAGCTATGGGGCAGCTATGGGGTAGCTATGGGGCAGCTATGGGGCAGCTGTGGGGCAGCTATGGGGCAGGCCTTACCCCATTCTCGGGTTTGAAGAAGCCCTTTTTCTCCCACCACCAGCTGTACCACACCACAGCTATGGGGCGGCTGTGGGGGCAGCTATGGGGCAGCTATGGGGCAGCCGTGGGCTGAGTGTGTGTGTGCCCCACAGAAAATGTGCCGTGCGGTGACGGAGGCGTTCGTGCGGCTGCACGATATGGGGCAGCTATGGGGCAGCTATGGGGCAGCTGTGGGGCAGCTATGGGGCAGCTATGGGGCAGGCCTTACCCCGTACTCGGGTTTGAAGAAGCCCTGTTTCTCCCACCAGCTGTACCACACCACAGCTATGGGGCGGCTGTGGGGCAGCTGTGGGGCAGCTATGGGGCAGCCGTGGGGCTGAGTGTGTGTGTGCCCCACAGAAAATGTGCCGTGCGGTGACGGAGGCGTTCGTGCGGCTGCACGATATGGGGCAGCTATGGGGCAGCTATGGGGCAGCTGTGGGGCAGCTGTGGGGCAGCTATGGGGCAGCTATGGGGCAGCTGTGGGGCAGCTATGGGGCAGCTATGGGGCAGCTATGGGGCAGGCCTTACCCCGTACTCGGGTTTGAAGAAGCCCTGTTTCTCCCACCAGCTGTACCACACCACAGCTATGGGGCGGCTGTGGGGCAGCCGTGGGGCAGCTATGGGGCAGCTATGGGGCAGCCGTGGGGCTGAGTGTGTGTGTGCCCCACAGAAAATGTGCCGTGCGGTGACGGAGGCGTTCGTGCGGCTGCACGATATGGGGCTGATCGCTGATCTACCGCAGCACGCGGCTCATCAACTGGTCCTGCGCGCTGCGCTCCGCCATCTCCGACATCGAGGTGAGGGGGGGCGGGCTGTGGGGCGGGCTGTGGGGCGGGCTGTGGGGTGAGGGTGTGGGGCAGGGAGGGCGTGGGGGGGGAAATGGGGCGGGGGGGGATGGGAAGTGGGGTGGGGTGTGGGGCAGGGTGTGGGGGGGATATGGGACGCGGGGTATATGGGGATATGGGATGAGGTGTGGGGTGGGGTGTGGGGTGAGGGTGTGGGGCAGGGAGGGGGTGGGGGGGGAAATGGGGCGGGGGGGGGATGGGAAGTGGGGCGAGGTGTGGGGCAGGGTGTGGGGGGGGATATGGGGCGGGGGGGATATGGGACGGGGTGTGGGGTGGGGTGTGGGGCGGGGTGTGGGGCAGGGAGGGGGTGGGGGGGGAATGGGGTGGGGGGGGGATATGGGATGGGGTGGGGGATGGGAAGTGGGGCAGGGTGTGGGGCAGGGTGTGGGGGGGGATATGGGACGGGTTGTGGGGTGGGATGTGGGGTGAGTTTTGGAGCGGGGGATGGGAAGTGGGGCGGGGTGTGGGGCAGGGTGTGGGGGGGGATATGGGGCAGGGGGGATATGGGACGGGGTGTGGGGCGGGGGAGAATGGGGCAGGGGGGGATATGGGGTGGGGTGTGGGGTGGGGGATGGGAAGTGGGGCGGGGTGTGGGGTGAGGGTGTGGGGCAGGGAGGGGGTGGGGGGGAATGGGGCGAGGGGGGATATGGGATGGGGTGGGGGATGGGAAGTGGGGCGGGGTGTGGGGCAGGGTGTGGGGGGGGATATGGGGTGGGGGGGATATGGGACGGGGTATGGGGTGCGGTGTGGGGTGAGGGTGTGGGGCAGGGAGGGGGTGGGGGGGGATATGGGGCAGGGGGGATATGGGACAGGGTGTGGGGTGGGATGTGGGGTGAGTTTTGGAGCGGGGGATGGGAAGTGAGGCGAGGTGTGGGGAAGGGTGGGGGTGGGGGGGGAAATGGGGGAGGATGTGGGGCTGGGTGGGGGGGAATGGGGCAAGGGGGGATATGGGGTGGGGTGTGGGGTGGGGGATGGGAAGTGGGGCGGGGTGTGGGAAGGGGTGTGGGGTGAGGGTGTGGGGCAGGGAGGGGGTGGGGGGGAATGGGGCGAGGGGGGATATGGGATGGGGTGGGGGATGGAAGTGGGGCGGGGTGTGGGGCAGGGTGGGGTGGGGCTCTCTATGGGGGCTCTATGGGGCACAGTGCTCTCTATGGGGCGCAGTGCTCTCTATAGGGTCTCTATGGGGCTCTGTGGGGCTCTATGGGGCGCGTGGCGTCGCTATGGGGCACAGTGCTCTCTATGGGGGCTCTGTGGGGCTCTGTGGGGCGCAGTGCTCTCTATGGGGTCTCTGTAGGGCTCTATGGGGCACAGTGCTCTCTATGGGGCGCAGTGCTCTCTATAGGGTCTCTGTGGGGCTCTATGGGGCGCATGGCGTTGCTATGGGGCGCATGGCATCACTATGGGGCGCAGTGCTCTCTATAGGGTCTCTGTGGGGCTCTATGGGGCGCATGGCGTTGCTATGGGGCGCATGGCATCACTATGGGGCACAGTGCTCTCTATAGGGTCTCTGTGGAGCTCTATGGGGCACAGTGCTCTCTATAGGGTCTCTGTGGGGCTCTGTGGGGCACAGTGCTCTCTATGGGGCGCAGTGCTCTCTATAGGGTCTCTGTGGGGCTCTATGGGGCGCAGTGCTCTCTATGGGGTCTCTGTGGAGCTCTATGGGGCACAGTGCTCTCTATAGGGTCTCTGTGGGGCTCTGTGGGGCACAGTGCTCTCTATGGGGCGCAGTGCTCTCTATAGGGTCTCTGTGGGGCTCTATGGGGCGCAGTGCTCTCTATGGGGTCTCTGTGGAGCTCTATGGGGCACAGTGCTCTCTATAGGGTCTCTGTGGGGCTCTTTGGGGCACAGTGCTCTCTATGGGGCGCAGTGCTCTCTATAGGGTCTCTGTGGGGCTCTATGGGGCGCAGTGCTCTCTATGGGGTCTCTGTGGAGCTCTATGGGGCGCAGTGCTCTCTATAGGGTCTCTGTGGGGCTCTGTGGGGCACAGTGCTCTCTATGGGGCGCAGTGCTCTCTATAGGGTCTCTGTGGGGCTCTATGGGGCGCAGTGCTCTCTATGGGGTCTCTGTGGGGCTCTATGGGGCACAGTGCTCTCTATAGGGTCTCTGTGGGGCTCTGTGGGGCACAGTGCTCTCTATAGGGTCTCTGTGGGGCTCTGTGGGGCACAGTGCTCTCTATGGGGCGCAGTGCTCTCTATAGGGTCTCTGTGGGGCTCTATGGGGCACAGTGCTCTCTATAGGGTCTCTGTGGGGCTCTGTGGGGCACAGTGCTCTCTATGGGGCGCAGTGCTCTCTATAGGGTCTCTGTGGGGCTCTATGGGGCGCAGTGCTCTCTATGAGGTCTCTGTGGGGCTCTATGGGGCGCAGTGCTCTCTATGGGGTCTCTGTGGGTCCCCATGGGGTCTCTGTGGGGCTCTGTGGGGCACACGGCGTCGCTATGGGGCGCACGGCGTCGCTATGGGGCACGTGTGGGTCCGGCAGGTGGAGAAGCGCGAGCTGCGGGGCCGGACGCTGCTGAAGGTTCCGGGCTACGATGCGCCGGTGGAGTTCGGGGTCCTCGTGGCCTTCGCGTATCCCCTCGAGGGATCCGGTGAGCTGTGGGGCACGTGTGGGGCAGGGGAGGGGGGGTGGTGTGGGGTGGGGGAGGGGGGGGTGGTGTGGGGTGGTGTGGGGCGGGGGGTGTGGTGTGGAGTGGTGTGGGGCGGGGGGTGTGGTGTGGGGTGGTGTGGGGCGGGGATGGGGGTGTGGTGTGGGGTGGGGGCGGGGGGTGCTATGGGGTGGTGTGGGGCGGGGATGGGGGGGTGGTGTGGGGCGGGGGCGGGGGGTGCTTTGGGGTGGTGTGGGGCGGGGAGTGGGGGGTGCTATGGGGTGGTGTGGGGCGGGGGCGGGGGGTGGTGTGGGGTGGTGTGGGGCGGGGGCGGGGGGTGGTGTGGGGTGGTGTGGGGCGGGGGTGGGGGGTGGTGTGGGGATGTGTGGGGCGGGGACGAGGGGGTGGTGTGGGGCAGGGGAGGGGGGGGTGCTATGGGGTGGTGTGGGGCGGGGAGTGGGGGGTGCTATGGGGTGGTGTGGGGCGGGGAGTGGGGGGTGGTGTGGGGTGGTGTGGGGCGGGGATGGGGGGGTGGTGTGGGGTGTTGTGGGGCGGGGATGGGGGGGTGGTGTGGGGTGGTGTGGGGCGGGGATGGGGGGGTGGTGTGGGGTGGTGTGGGGCGGGGGCGGGGGGTGGTGTGGGGTGGTGTGGGGCGGGGACGGGGGGGTGGTGTAGGGCAGGGGAGGGGGGGGTGCTATGGGGTGGTGTGGGGCGGGGACGGGGGGTGGTGTGGGGTGGTGTGGGGTGGGGGCGGGGGCTGCTATGGGGTGTGGGGCTGGAGGTGGGATGTGGAGTCTCTATGGGTCCCTGTGGGTCCCTGTGGGTTCCTATGGGTCTCTGTGGGTCTCTATGGGTCCCTGTGGGTCTCTATGGGTCCCTATGGGTCTCTGTGGGTCCCTATGGGTCCCTGTGGGTCACTATGGGTCGCTGTGGGTCTGTGTGGATCCCTATGGGTCTCTATGGGTCTGTGTGGGTCCCTATGGGTCCCTATGGGTCTGTGTGTGTCCCTATGGGTCGCTGTGGGTCTGTGTGGGTCCCTATGGGTCCCTATGGGTCTGTGTGGGTCTCTATGGGTCCCTATGGGTCTGTGTGTGTCCCTATGGGTCCCTATGGGTCGCTGTGGGTCTGTGTGGGTCGCTGTGGGTCGCTGTGGGTCGCTGTGGGTCAGTGTGTCCCTGTGGCCGCAGGGTGTGGCAGCTTGGAGGTGGTGGTGGGTCTGTGTGGGTCCCTATGGGTCTCTATGGGTCCCTGTGGGTCTCTATGGGTCTCTATGGGTCCCTATGGGTCGCTGTGGGTCTGTGTGGGTCTGTGTGGGTCGCTGTGGGTCTGTGTGGGTCGCTGTGGGTCGCTGTGGGTCAGTGTGTCCCTGTGGCCGCAGGGTGTGTCAGCTCGGAGGTGGTGGTGGGTCTGTGTGGGTCCCTATGGGTCTGTGTGGGTCCCTATGGGTCTCTATGGGTCTGTGTGGGTCCCTATGGGTCGCTGTGGGTCTGTGTGGGTCGCTGTGGGTCTGTGTGGGTCGCTGTGGGTCGCTGTGGGTCAGTGTGTCCCTGTGGCCGCAGGGTGTGAGCTCGGAGGTGGTGGTGGGTCTGTGTGGGTCCCTATGGGTCCCTATGGGTCGCTGTGGGTCTGTGTGGGTCGCTGTGGGTCTGTGTGGGTCCCTATGGGTCCCTATGGGTCGCTGTGGGTCTGTGTGGGTCGCTGTGGGTCGCTGTGGGTCAGTGTGTCCCTGTGGCCGCAGGGTGTGGCAGCTCGGAGGTGGTGGTGGGTCTGTGTGGGTCCCTATGGGTCTGTGTGGGTCTGTGTGGGTCCCTATGGGTCTGTGTGGGTCGCTGTGGGTCGCTGTGGGTCGCTGTGGGTCAGTGTGTCCCTGTGGCCGCAGGGTGTGGCAGCTTGGAGGTGGTGGTGGGTCTGTGTGGGTCCCTATGGGTCCCTATGGGTCTGTGTGGGTCCCTGTGGATCCCTGTGGGTCCCTATGGGTCGCTGTGGGTCTGTGTGGGTCGCTGTGGGTCGCTGTGGGTCAGTGTGTCCCTGTGGCCGCAGGGTGTGTCAGCTCGGAGGTGGTGGTGGGTCTTATGGGTCCCTATGGGTCTGTGTGGGTCTGTGTGGGTCCCTATGGGTCCCTGTGGGTCCCTATGGGTCTGTGTGGGTCTGTGTGGGTCGCTGTGGGTCGCTGTGGGTCAGGGTGTCCCTGTGGCCGCAGGGTGTGTCAGCTCGGAGGTGGTGGTGGGTCTGTGTGGGTCCCTATGGGTCTGTGTGGGTCTGTGTGGGTCCCTATGGGTCCCTGTGGGTCCCTATGGGTCTGTGTGGGTCGCTGTGGGTCGCTGTGGGTCGCTGTGGGTCAGGGTGTCCCTGTGGCCGCAGGGTGTGTCAGCTCGGAGGTGGTGGTGGGTCTGTGTGGGTCCCTATGGGTCCCTGTGGGTCCCTATGGGTCTGTGTGGGTCTGTGTGGGTCGCTGTGGGTCGCTGTGGGTCAGTGTGTCCCTGTGGCCGCAGGGTGTGTCAGCTCGGAGGTGGTGGTGGCGACGACGCGCCCCGAGACGCTGTTGGGCGATGCGGCCGTGGCCGTGCACCCCGACGACGCCCGCTACCAGGTGCCGGGGGCGGGACTTCCTTTCGGGGGGCGGGACTTCCTTTCGGGGGGTGGGACTTCCTTTTGGGGGTGGGACTTCCTTTTGGGGGTGGGACTTCCTTTTGGGGGTGGGACTTCCTTTCGGGGGGCAGGGCTTCCTTTCGGTTAGGGGCGGGGCTCCGCTTCGGAGGGGCGGGGCTTCATTTCAGCAGGGTGGGGCTTCCTGTCGGGGGGTGGGACTTCCGGTCGGGGGGCGGGGCTTCCTTTCTGGGGGCGAGGCCTCATTTCAGGGGGGTGGGGCTTCATTTCAGGGGCGGGACTTTCGGTTAGGGGCGGGGCTTCTCTTCGGAGGGGCGGGGCTTCATTTCAGAAGGGTGGGGCTTCCTGTCGGGGGGCGGGGCTTCCTTTTGGTGGGGCGGAGCTTCATTTCGGAGGGGGGCGGGCTTCCTGTCAGGGGGCGGGGCTTCCTTTCTCGGGGTGAGGCCTCATTTCAGGGGGATGGGGCTTCATTTGAGGGGCGGGGCTTCCTTTCAGGGAGGGGCGGGGCTTCATTTCAGCAGGGCGGGGCTTCCTGTCGTGGGGTGGGACTTCCAGTCGGGGGGCAGGGCTTCCTTTCGGAGGAGTAAGGCTTCAGTTTGGGGGGCGAGGCCTCATTTCAGGGGGGCGGGGCTTCATTTTAGGGGGCGGGGCTTTATTACGGGGGGCGGGGCTTAATTTTGGAGGGTGGCAGGCTTCCTTTTGGTGTGCGGGTCTTCCTTTAGGGGGAGGAGCTTAATTTGGGGCGGGGCTTCATTTCGGAGGGTGCAGGCTTCCTATCAGGGGGCAGAGCTTCCTTTCTGGGGGCGTGGCCTCATTTCAGAGGGGGTGGGGCTTTATTTTAGGGGCGGGACTTTTTTGGGGGGCGGGGCTTCCTTTCAGCAGGGTGGGGCTTCCTATCGGGGGGTGTGGGGCTTCATTTCGGGGGGTGGGGCTTCCTTTGGGGGCGGGGCTTCCTTCCGGAGGGGTGGGGCTTCATTTCAGGGGCGGGGCTTCTTTTTGAAGGGTGCTAGGCCTCATTTCAGGGGGGCAGGGCTTCATTTCGGGGGGCGGGGCTTCATTTCAGAGGGGACAGGCATCCTGTTGGGGGGCGGGGCTTTATTTCTCAGGGGGCGGGGCTTCATCGGAGGTCGGGTCTTCTTAAGCCTCGACCAATGAGTGACTGAGTTCCCTCTGCCCCCCAGCACCTGATTGGGCGGGGCTTTCTGGTCGGGGGGCGGGGTTTTGTGTACGAAGGGTGGGGCTTCTGAAGCAGGGGCGGGGCTTCCTGATCGCAGAGCGGGGCGGGGTTTTAGTTTCGGGGGGCGGAGCTTCCTCGGTGGGCGGGTCTTCTTAAGCCCCGACCAATCGGTGACGGAGTTCCCTCCCCCCCCAGCACCTGATTGGGCAGCACGTGGTGCACCCGTTCACGGGGCAGAGACTGCCCATCATCGCCGACGAATTCGTCGATCCCCAGTTTGGCACTGGTAAGGGGCGGGGCTTCCAAGGGGGTGTGGCGTCGAGGGGTGGAGCCTGGAGAGGGGGCGGGGCTTGTGTAGGGGCGGGGCTTGGAGGGGGTTATAATTTGGAGGAGGGAGCAGCGATTGAAGGGAGTGGGGACTGGAGAGGGGGCGGGGCTTGAGTTGGGGGTGGGGCGTGGAGGGAGGGGGGCGTGGAGAAGGAGGCGGGGCTTGTGTAGGGGGGTGGGACATGAAGGGGTGTGGGGTGGATAGGGGGCGGAGCTTGAATAGGGGGTGGGGTTTGAAGGGAGTGGGACCTGGAGAGGGGATAGGGGGTGGTGCTTGAAGAGGTGTGGCCTGGATAGGGGGCGTGGCTTGAATAGGGGGTGGGGCTTGAAGGTAGTGGGAACTGGAGAGGGATAGGGGGTGGTGCTTGAAGAGGTGTGGCCTGGATAGGGGGCGTGGCTTGAATAGGGGGTGGGGCTTGAAGGTAGTGGGAACTGGAGAGGGGGCGGGGCTTGAGTAGCAGGTGGGGCTTGGAGGGGGGCCTGGAGAGGGGGCGGGGCTTAAATAGGGGGTGGGGCTTGAAGGGGTGTGGGATGGAGGGGGGCGGGGCTTGAGTAGGGGGTGGTGCTTGAAGGGGTGTGGCCTGGATAGGGGGTGGAGCTTGAGTAGGGGGTGGGGCTTGAAGAGAGGGGCCTGGCGAGGGGGCGGGGCTTGAGTAGGGGGTGGGGCTTGAAGGGGTGTGGCCTGTGTAGGGGGCGGAGCTTGAGTAGGGGGTGGGGCTTGAAGAGAGGGGCCTGGCGAGGGGGCGGGGCTTGAGTAGGGGTGGGGCTTGAAGGGGTGTGGCCTGTGTAGGGGGCGGAGCTTGAACAGGGGGTGGGGCTTGAAGGGAGTGGGGCCTGGAGAGGGGGCGGGGCTTGAATAGGGAGTGGGGCTTGAAGGGAATGGGGCCTGGATAGGGGGCGGGGCTTAAATAGGGGGTGGTGCTTAAAGGGGTGTATCCTGTATAGTGGGCGGGGCTTGTGTGGAAGGGTGGGGCACGAAGGGGTGTGGGATGGATAGGGGCCGGAGCTTGAATAGGGGGTGGGGCTTGAAGGTAGTGGGGCCTGGAGGGGCGGGGCTTGGAGAGGGAGCTTGGAGAAGGGGGCGTGGCTTAAAAAGGGGTGGAGCCTGGGCAGGGGGCATTGCTATGGGGCATTGCTATGGGGCAGAGGCTGAGTGTCGCCCTGCCCCCCAGGTGCGGTGAAGGTGACCCCCGCCCACGACGCCACGGATTTCGATGTGGGGCAGCGGCACCAGCTGCCGTGGGTCAGCATCATCGGGGAGGACGGGCGCCTCGAGAACGTGCCCCCCCCCTTCGAGGTGAGATGGGGGGCGCTATGGGGCGCTATGGGGTGCTATGGGGCACTGTGGGGTGCTATAGGGCGCTGTGGGGTCCTATGGGGTGCTATGGGGCACTGTGGGGTGCTATGGGGCGCTGTGGGGTGCTGTCGGGCGCTATGGGGTCCTATGGGGTGCTATGGGATTCTATGGGGCGCTGTGGGGCACTGTGGGGCACTATGGGGCGCTATGGGGTGCAGTGGGGCGCTGTGCATCTCTATAGGGTGCTGGGGGTCTCTGTGGTCTCTATGGGTCTCTGTGGGTCCCTGTGGGTCCCTGTGGGTCGCTGTGGGTCGCTGTGGGTCGCTGTGGGTCAGATGGTGCCCCTGTGCCCCACAGGGGATGCGTCGCTTTGAGGCGCGTGGGTCTCTGTGGGTCCCTATGCGTCCCTATGGGTCTCTATGGGTCCCTATGGGTCCCTATGGGTCTCTGTGGGTCTCTGTGGGTCCCTGTGGGTCTCTATGGGTCCCTATGGGTCTCTATGGGTCCCTATGGGTCCCTATGGGTCTCTATGGGTCCCTGTGGGTCTGTGTGGGTCGCTGTGGGTCAGGCGGTGCCCCCGTGCCCCACAGGGGATGAGTCGCTTTGAGGCGTGTGGGTCTCTATGGGTCCCTATGGGTCTCTGTGGGTCCCTATGGGTCTCTATGGGTCCCTATGGGTCTCTATGGGTCTCTGTGGGTCTCTATGGGACTCTGTGGGTCTCTATGGGTCTCTATGGGTCCCTATGGTCTCTATGGGTCTCTGTGGGTCCCTGTGGGTCTCTATGGGTCTCTATGGGTCCCTGTGGGTCTCTATGGTCTCTATGGGTCCCTATGGGTCTCTATGGGTCCCTATGGGTCCCTATGGGTCTCTATGGGTCCCTGTGGGTCTGTGTGGGTCGCTGTGGGTCAGACGGTGCCCCCGTGCCCCACAGGGGATGCGTCGCTTTGAGGCACGTGGGTCTCTATGGGTCTCTATGGGTCTCTATGGATCCCTACGGGTCCCTATGGGTCTCTGTGGGTCTCTGTGGGTCCCTATGGGTCTGTGTGGGTCGCTGTGGGTCAGGCGGTGCCCCCGTGCCCCACAGGGGATGCGTCGCTTTGAGGCGCGTGGGTCTCTATGGGTCTCTATGGGTCTCTGTGGGTCTCTATGAGTCTCTATTGGTCCCTATGGTCTCTATGGGTCTCTGTGGGTCCCTATGGGTCTCTATGGGTCCCTATGGGTCTCTATGGGTCTCTGTGGGTCCCTATGGGTCTCTATGGGTCCCTATGGGTCTCTATGGGTCTCTGTGGGTCCCTGTGGGTCTCTATGGGTCCCTATGGGTCTCTATGGGTCTCTATGGGTCCCTATGGGTCTCTATGGGTCTCTATGGGTCCCTATGGGTCTCTATGTGTCCCTGTGGGTCTGTGTTGGTCGCTGTGGGTCAGACGGTGCCCCCGTGCCCCACAGGGGATGCGTCGCTTTGAGGCGCGTGGGGCGGTGGTGGCGGCGCTGCAGCGGTTGGGGCTGTTCCGGGGGGAGAGCGAAAACCCCATGGTCGTCCCCATATGCAGGTAACGGGATGTGGGGCGGGGCTGTGGGATGTGGGGCGGGGTGGGGTGAGATGTGGGGTGGGAGAGGTTGGGGTGTGGGGTGGGGGGTGTGGGGTGGGATGTGGGGCGGGGACAGAGGAATGGGGAACCCTATGGATCCCTATGGGTCCCAATGGATCCTATGGGTCCCAGCAGATCCTATTGGTCCCAATGTATCCCTATGGTTCCCAGCGGATCCTATGGGTCCCAGCGGATCCCTATGGGTCCCAGCAGATCCTATGGGTCCCAGTGGATCCTATGGGTCCTAATGTATCCTATGGGTCCCAGCGGATCCCTATGGGTCCTAATGTATCCCTATGGGTCCCAGCTGATCCTATGGGTCCCAGCGGATCCTGTGGGTCCCAGTGGATCCTATGGGTCCCAGCGGATCCTGTGGGTCCCCATGGATCCTGTGGGTCCCCATGGATCCTGTGGGTCCCAGCGGATCCTATGGGTCCCAGCGGATCCTGTGGGTCCCCATGGATCCTGTGGGTCCCCATGGATCCTGTGGGTCCCAGCGGATCCCTATAGGTCCCAATGCATCCTATGGGTCCCAGTGGATCCTATGGGTCCCAGGGGATCCTGTGGGTCCCAGCGGATCCTGTGGGTCCCAGTGTATCCTATGGGTCCCAGCGGATCCCTATGGGTCCCAGTGGATCCTGTGGGTCCCAGCGGATCCTGTGGGTCCCAGTGGATCCTATGGGTCCCCGCGGATCCTGTGGGTCCCAGCGGATCCCTATGGGTCCCAATGTATCCCTGTGGGTCCCAGTGGATCCCTATTGGTCCCAGCGGATCCCTATAGGTCCCAATGCATCCTATGGGTCCCAGTGGATCCTATGGGTCCCAGCGGATCCTGTGGGTCCCCATGGATCCTGTGGGTCCCAGCGGATCCCTATAGGTCCCAATGCATCCTATGGGTCCCAGTGGATCCTATGGGTCCCAGTGGATCCTGTGGGTCCCAGTGGATCCCTATGGGTCCCAGCGGATCCTGTGGGTCCCAGTGTATCCTATGGGTCCCAGCGGATCCCTATGGGTCCCAGTGGATCCTATGGGTCCCAGCGGATCCTGTGGGTCCCCATGGATCCTGTGGGTCCCAGCGGATCCCTATAGGTCCCAATGCATCCTATGGGTCCCAGTGGATCCCTATGGGTCCCAGCTGATCCTATGGGTCCCAGTGTATCCTACGGGTCCCAGCGGATCCCTATGGGTCCCAGCGGATCCCTATGGGTCCCAGCGGATCCTGTGGGTCCCAGTGGATCCTATGGGTCCCAGCGGATCCTGTGGGTCCCAGCGGATCCCTATGGGTCCCAATGTATCCCTGTGGGTCCCAGTGGATCCCTATGGGTCCCAGCGGATCCCTATAGGTCCCAATGCATCCTATGGGTCCCAGTGGATCCTATGGGTCCCAGGGGATCCTGTGGGTCCCAGCGGATCGTGTGGGTCCCAGCGGATCCTGTGGGTCCCAGCGGATCGTGTGGGTCCCAGCGGATGGCTGTTGCCCCACAGCCGCAGTGGGGACGTGGTGGAGCCGTTGGTGCGGCCGCAGTGGTTCGTGCGCTGCGCGGAGATGGCGCGTGGGGCGAGCGCGGCCGTCCGGAGGGGGGAGCTCCGCATCCGGCCCCCCCAGCACGCCCGCACCTGGTTCACCTGGATGGACAACATACGGTGAGACCCACAGCGCCCCACAGCGCCCCATAGCGCCCCATAGAGTCCACCCATAGCGCCCCATAGCGCCCCATAGAGCCCCATAGAGCCCACCCATAGAGCCCCCCCAGCACGCCCGCACCTGGTTCACCTGGATGGACAACATACGGTGAGACCCACAGCGCCCCACAGCGCCCCACAGCGCCCCATAGAGCCCCATAGGGCCCACCCATAGCGCCCCATAGAGCCCACCCATAGAGCCCCCCCAGCACGCCCGCACCTGGTTCACCTGGATGGACAACATACGGTGAGACCCACAGCGCCCCACAGCGCCCCATAGCGCCCCATAGAGCCCCATAGAGCCCCATAGAGCCCACCCATAGCGCCCCATAGAGCCCACCCATAGCGCCCCATAGCGCCCCATAGAGCCCCATAGAGCCCACCCATAGCGCCCCATAGTGCCCCATAGCGCCCCATAGCGCCCCATAGGGCCCACCCATAGCGCCCCATAGAGCCCACCCATAGAGCCCCCCCAGCACGCCCGCACCTGGTTCACCTGGATGGACAACATACGGTGAGACCCACAGCGCCCCACAGCGCCCCATAGCGCCCCATAGAGCCCCATAGAGCCCCATAGAGCCCACCCATAGCGCCCCATAGCGCCCCATAGAGCCCCATAGAGCCCACCCATAGAGCCCCCCCAGCACGCCCGCACCTGGTTCACCTGGATGGACAACATACGGTGAGACCCACAGCGCCCCACAGCGCCCCACAGCGCCCCATAGAGCCCCATAGAGCCCCATAGAGCCCACCCATAGAGCCCCCCCAGCACGCCCGCACCTGGTTCACCTGGATGGACAACATACGGTGAGCCCCACAGCGCCCCACAGCGCCCCACAGCGCCCCATAGAGCCCCATAGGGCCCCATAGAGCCCACCCATAGCGCCCCATAGCGCCCACCCATAGAGCCCCCCCAGCACGCCCGCACCTGGTTCACCTGGATGGACAACATACGGTGAGACCCACAGCGCCCCACAGCGCCCCATAGCGCCCCATAGCGCCCCATAGAGCCCACCCATAGCGCCCCATAGCGCCCCATAGAGCCCCATAGAGCCCACCCATAGAGCCCCCCCAGCACGCCCGCACCTGGTTCACCTGGATGGACAACATACGGTGAGACCCACAGCGCCCCACAGCGCCCCATAGCGCCCCATAGCGCCCCATAGAGCCCACCCATAGCGCCCCATAGCGCCCCATAGAGCCCCATAGAGCCCACCCATAGAGCCCCCCCAGCACGCCCGCACCTGGTTCACCTGGATGGACAACATACGGTGAGACCCACAGCGCCCCACAGCGCCCCACAGCGCCCCATAGAGCCCCATAGAGCCCCATAGAGCCCACCCATAGCGCCCCATAGCGCCCCATAGAGCCCCATAGAGCCCACCCATAGCGCCCCATAGTGCCCCATAGCGCCCCATAGCGCCCCATAGGGCCCACCCATAGCGCCCCATAGAGCCCACCCATAGAGCCCCCCCAGCACGCCCGCACCTGGTTCACCTGGATGGACAACATACGGTGAGACCCACAGCGCCCCACAGCGCCCCACAGCGCCCCATAGAGCCCCATAGAGCCCCATACAGTCCCATAGAGCCCCATACAGCCCACCCATAGCGCCCCATACAGCCCACCCATAGCGCCCCAAAGAGCCCCATAGTGCCCCATAGATTCCATCCATAGGCTTCCCCCCCTCACCCCTCTCTATGGGGCTGCCCCACACATCCCCCCTTAACCTCATGCTATGGGGCTGCCCCACACATCCCCCCTTAACCTCATGCTATGGGGCTGTCCCACACGTCCCCCACTGACCCCATGCTGTGGGGCTGCCCCACACATCCCCCCTTAACCCCACGCTATGGGTCTGCCCCACACATCCCCCGCTGACCCCACGCTGTGGGGCTGCCCCACACACCCCCCGCTGACCCCACGCTATGGGGCTGCCCCACACATCCTCCGCTGACCCCACGCTATGGGGCTGCCCCACACACCCCCCGCTGACCCCACGCTGTGGGGCTGCCCCACACACCCCCCGCTGACCCCACGCTGTGGGGCTGCCCCACACATCCCCCTTAACCCCACGCTGTGGGGCTGCCCCACACACCCCCCGCTGACCCCACGCTGTGGGGCTGCCCCACACATCCCCCTTAACCCCACGCTGTGGGGCTGCCCCACACATCCCCCCTTAACCCCACGCTGTGGGGCTGCCCCACACATCCCCCGCTGACCCCACGCTGTGGGGCTGCCCCACACATCCCCCGCTGACCCCACGCTGTGGGGCTGTCCCACACACCCCCCGCTGACCCCACGCTGTGGGGCTGCCCCACACACCCCGCAGGGATTGGTGCATTTCGCGTCAGCTGTGGTGGGGGCACCGCATCCCCGCGTACCGCGTCCGAATCTGTGGGGACAGCGGCGCCCGCCCCGAAGGGGTGAGTGTGGGGATGTGTGGGGCGTGGGGTGCCTGTGGGGCGTGGGGTGCCTGTGGGGCTGTGGGGTGGCTGTGGGGTGTGGGGTGGCCATAGGGCTGTGGGGTGGCTGTGGGGTGGTGGGGTAGCCGTGGGGCTGTGGGGTGGCTGTGGGGCCGTGGGGTGGCCATGGGGCAGTGGGGTGGCTGTGGGGCTGTGGGGTGGCTATGGGGCTGTGGGGTGGCCGTAGGGCTGTGGGGTGGCCGTGGGGCGGTGGGGTGGCCATAGGGCTGTGGGGTGGCTGTGGGGCTGTGGGGCTGTGTGGTGGCTATGGGGCTGTGGGGTGGCTGTGGGGTTGCCATAGGGCTGTGGGGTGGCCGTGGGGCGGTGGGGTGGCCATAGGGCTGTGGGGTGCTGTGGGGCCGTGTGTGTCACTTGTGGGTCAGTGTGTGTCACTTATGGGGCGCTGTGGGGCAGTGTGTGTCACTTGTGGGTCAGTGTGTGTCATTTATGGGGCGCTGTGGGGCAGTGTGTGTCACTTACGGGGTGCTGTGGGGCGCTGTGGGTCACTAATGGGGCACTGTGGGGCGCTGTGTGTCACTTATGGGTTGCTGTGGGGTGCTGTGTGTCACTTATGGGTCGCTGTGGGTCAGTGTGTGTCACTTATGGGGCGCTGTGTGTCACGGGGCGCTGTGGGGCGCTGTGGGGCGCTGTGTGTCACTTATGGGTCGCTGTGGGGCGCTGTGGGTCAGTGTGTGTCACTTATGGGTCGCTGTGGGGCGCTGTGGGGCGCTGTGTGTCACTTATGGGTCGCTGTGGGGCGCTGTGGGGCGCTGTGTGTCACTTATGGGTCGCTGTGGGGCGCTGTGTGTCACTTATGGGTCGCTGTGGGGCGCTGTGTGTCACTTATGGGTCGCTGTGGGGCGCTGTGGGGCACTGTGTGTCACTTGTGGGTCAGTGTGTGTCACTTACGGGGCGCTGTGGGGCGCTGTGTGTCACTTATGGGTCGCTGTGGGGCGCTGTGGGGCGCTGTGTGTCACTTATGGGTCGCTGTGGGGCGCTGTGTGTCACTTATGGGTCGCTGTGGGGCGCTGTGGGGCACTGTGTGTCACTTGTGGGTCAGTGT
>NW_027071897.1:0-35000 GCF_038088225.1 Cyrtonyx montezumae
GGGGATGTGAGGGGGGGGAGGGATTTGGGGGGGTGGGGGGCTATGGGGGGAGGGGTGTGATTTGGGGGGGTGGGGGGGGATGGGGGGAGAGGGGGTAGGGATTTGGGAGGGTGGGGGGGGATGTGAGTGGGGGGGGAGGGATTTGAGGGAGTGGGGGGGATGTGAGGGGGGGGGAGGGATTTGGGGGGTGTGAGGGGGGGGAGGGATTTGGGGGATGTGAGGGGGGGGAGGGATTTGGGGGGGTGGGGGTGTGGGGGGGGATGGGGAGAGGGATTTGAGGGGGTGGGGGGGAATGTGAGGGGGGGCAAGGGGGATGTAAGGGGGGGGATTTTGGGGTTGGGGGGTATGGGGGGGGTGGGATTTGGGGGGATGGGGGGGATGTAAGGGGGGGGGAGGGATTTGGGGGGTGGGGGGGGATGTAAGGGGGGGGAGGGATTTGGGGGGTGGGGGGGATGTAACTTGGGGGGGATTTGGGGGGTTGGGGGGGATGTGGGGGGGGGAGGGATTTGGGGGAGTGGGGGGCCATGGGGGGAGGGGGGGATTTGGGGGGGGGAGGGGAGGCGGGGTAGATTGGGGGGGATTGGGGAGGGGAAGGGGTTGGGGTTTTGGGGGGGGATGGGGGAGATGGGGGGGAGATGATTGGGGGGGATGGGGGGAGATTGGGGAGGGGTGGGGGGAGGTGGGGGGGGAGATTGGGGAGGGGAAGGGGGGGAGGGGAATATGGGAGGGGGTGGGGGGGATAGGGGGGGTACGGAGGGAGTTGGGGGGAGATGGGGGGGGACGGGAGGAGGTGGGGGGAGGTTGGGGGGGATATGGGGCGGATGGGGGGATGTGGGAGATGGGGGGGGAGGATGGGGGGGTATGGGGGGATGGGGGAGAGCGGGGGGTGATATGGGGGGGATGGGGGCGGGATGGGGGGATTGGGGTGGATATGGGGGAGATGATATGGGGTGGTGATGTGGGGGGAGATATGGGGGGTGATTTTGGGGGTTGATATGTGGGGTGATGTGGGGGGGAGATATGGGGGAGTGATGTGGGGGCTACGGGTCACTTATGGAGCAGCCATAGGTCTCTTATGGGTCTTCGATGGCTCACTTATGGGGCAGCTGTGGGTCACTTATGGGGCAGGCGTGGGTCACTTATGGGGCAAACTATGGGTCACTTATGGGGCAGCAGTGTCTCCGTGGCGCAGGTGGTGCACGGCACCAACGTGTATGGGATCCTGCGGGCTGTGGGGGGGGGGATCACTTATGGGGCAGCTATGGGTCACTTATGGGGCAGGCGTGGGGCACTTATGGGGCAGGCGTGGGTCACTTATGGGGCAGCTGTGGGTCACTTATGGGGCAGGCGTGGGTCACTTATGGGGCAGGCGTGGGTCACTTATGGGGCAGCTATGGGTCACTTATGGGGCAGCTATGGGTCACTTATGGGGCAGCTGTGGGTCACTTATGGGGCAGGCGTGGGTCACTTATGGGGCAGGCGTGGGGCAGCAGTGTCTCCGTGGCGCAGGTGGTGCACGGCACCAACGTGTATGGGATCCTGCGGGCTGTGGGGGGGGGATCACTTATGGGGCAGCTATGGGTCACTTATGGGGCAGGTGTGGGTCACTTATGGGGCAGGCGTGGGTCACTTATGGGGCAGGCGTGGGGCAGCAGTGTCTCCGTGGCGCAGGTGGTGCACGGCACCAACGTGTATGGGGTCCTGCGGGCTGTGGGGGGGGATCACTTATGGGGCAGGCGTGGGTCACTTATGGGGCAGGCGTGGGTCACTTATGGGGCAGGCGTGGGTCACTTATGGGGCAGCTGTGGGTCACTTATGGGGCAGGCGTGGGTCACTTATGGGGCAGGCGTGGGTCACTTATGGGGCAGCTATGGGTCACTTATGGGGCAGCTATGGGTCACTTATGGGGCAGCTGTGGGTCACTTATGGGGCAGGCGTGGGTCACTTATGGGGCAGGCGTGGGGCAGCAGTGTCTCCGTGGCGCAGGTGGTGCACGGCACCAACGTGTATGGGATCCTGCGGGCTGTGGGGGGGGATCACTTATGGGGCAGGCGTGGGTCACTTATGGGGCAGGCGTGGGTCACTTATGGGGCAACCGTGGGTCACTTATGGGGCAGGCGTGGGTCACTTATGGGGCAGGCGTGGGGCAGCAGTGTCTCCGTGGCGCAGGTGGTGCACGGCACCAACGTGTATGGGATCCTGCGGGCTGTGGGGGGGGAAGTCACTTATGGGGCAGGCGTGGGTCACTTATGGGGCAGGCGTGGGTCACTTATGGGGCAGGCGTGGGTCACTTATGGGGCAGGCGTGGGGCACTTATGGGCAGGCATGGGTCACTTATGGGGCAGGTGTGGGTCACTTATGGGGCAGGCGTGGGTCACTTATGGGGCAGGCGTGGGGCACTTATGGGGCAGGCGTGGGGCACTTATGGGGCAGGCGTGGGTCACTTATGGGGCAGGCGTGGGGCACTTATGGGCAGGCATGGGTCACTTATGGGGCAGGTGTGGGTCACTTATGGGGCAGGCGTGGGTCACTTATGGGGCAGGCGTGGGGCACTTATGGGGCAGGCGTGGGTCACTTATGGGGCAGGCGTGGGGCACTTATGGGCAGGCATGGGTCACTTATGGGGCAGGTGTGGGTCACTTATGGGGCAGGCGTGGGTCACTTATGGGGCAGGCGTGGGGCACTTATGGGGCAGGCGTGGGTCACTTATGGGGCAGGCGTGGGGCACTTATGGGCAGGCATGGGTCACTTATGGGGCAGGTGTGGGTCACTTATGGGGCAGGCGTGGGGTCACTTATGGGGCAGGCGTGGGGCACTTATGGGGCAGGCGTGGGTCACTTATGGGGCAGCTGTGGGTCACTTATGGGGCAGGCGTGGGGCAGCAGTGTCTCCGTGGCGCAGGTGGTGCACGGCACCAACGTGTATGGGATCCTGCGGGCTGTGGGGCAGCTATGGGTCACTTATGGGGCAGCTGTGGGTCACTTATGGGGCAGGCGTGGGTCACTTATGGGGCAGGCGTGGGGCAGCAGTGTCTCCGTGGCGCAGGTGGTGCACGGCACCAACGTGTATGGGATCCTGCGGGCTGTGGGGGGGGGGGATCACTTATGGGGCAGGCGTGGGTCACTTATGGGGCAGGCGTGGGTCACTTATGGGGCAGGTGTGGGTCACTTATGGGGCAGGTGTGGGTCACTTATGGGGCAGGCGTGGGGCAGCAGTGTCTCGGTTGCGCAGGTGGTGCACGGCACCAACGTGTATGGGATCCTGCGGGCTGTGGGGGGGGGGATCACTTATGGGGCAGGCGTGGGTCACTTATGGGGCAGGCGTGGGTCACTTATGGGGCAGGCGTGGGGCAGCAGTGTCTCCGTGGCGCAGGTGGTGCACGGCACCAACGTGTATGGGATCCTGCGGGCTGTGGGGGGGGAAGTCACTTATGGGGCAGGCGTGGGTCACTTATGGGGCAGGCGTGGGTCACTTATGGGGCAGCCGTGGGTCACTTATGGGGCAGGCGTGGGGCACTTATGGGCAGGCATGGGTCACTTATGGGGCAGGTGTGGGTCACTTATGGGGCAGGCGTGGGTCACTTATGGGGCAGGCGTGGGGCACTTATGGGGCAGGCGTGGGGTCACTTATGGGGCAGCCGTGGGTCACTTATGGGGCAGGCGTGGGGCACTTATGGGCAGGCATGGGTCACTTATGGGGCAGGTGTGGGTCACTTATGGGGCAGGCGTGGGGCACTTATGGGGCAGGCGTGGGGGCAGCAGTGTCTCCGTGGCGCAGGTGGTGCACGGCACCAACGTGTATGGGATCCTGCGGGCTGTGGGGCAGCTATGGGTCACTTATGGGGCAGGCGTGGGTCACTTATGGGGCAGGCGTGGGTCACTTATGGGGCAGGCGTGGGGCAGCAGTGTCTCCGTGGCGCAGGTGGTGCACGGCACCAACGTGTATGGGATCCTGCGGGCTGTGGGGGGGGGATCACTTATGGGGCAGGCGTGGGTCACTTATGGGGCAGGCGTGGGTCACTTATGGGGCAGGCGTGGGGCACTTATGGGCAGGCGTGGGTCACTTATGGAGCAGCTATGGGTCACTTATGGGGCAGGCGTGGGTCACTTATGGGGCAGCTGTGGGTCACTTATGGGGCAGGCGTGGGTCACTTATGGGGCAGGCGTGGGGCAGCAGTGTCTCCGTGGCGCAGGTGGTGCACGGCACCAACGTGTATGGGATCCTGCGGGCTGTGGGGCAGCTATGGGTCACTTATGGGGCAGGCGTGGGGCACTTATGGGGCAAGCGTGGGGCACTTATGGGGCAGGCGTGGGGTCACTTATGGGGCAGGCGTGGGGCACTTATGGGCAGGCATGGGTCACTTATGGGGCAGGTGTGGGTCACTTATGGGGCAGGCGTGGGTCACTTATGGGGCAGGCGTGGGGCACTTATGGGGCAGGCGTGGGTCACTTATGGGGCAGGCGTGGGGCACTTATGGGCAGGCATGGGTCACTTATGGGGCAGGTGTGGGTCACTTATGGGGCAGGCGTGGGTCACTTATGGGGCAGGCGTGGGGCACTTATGGGCAGGCGTGGGGCACTTATGGGGCAGGCGTGGGTCACTTATGGGGCAGGCGTGGGGCACTTATGGGCAGGCATGGGTCACTTATGGGGCAGGTGTGGGTCACTTATGGGGCAGGCGTGGGTCACTTATGGGGCAGGCGTGGGGCACTTATGGGGCAGGCGTGGGTCACTTATGGGGCAGGCGTGGGGCACTTATGGGCAGGCATGGGTCACTTATGGGGCAGGTGTGGGTCACTTATGGGGCAGGCGTGGGTCACTTATGGGGCAGGCGTGGGGCACTTATGGGGCAGGCGTGGGGCACTTATGGGGCAGGCGTGGGTCACTTATGGGGCAGGCGTGGGGCACTTATGGGCAGGCATGGGTCACTTATGGGGCAGGTGTGGGTCACTTATGGGGCAGGCGTGGGTCACTTATGGGGCAGGCGTGGGGCACTTATGGGGCAGGCGTGGGTCACTTATGGGGCAGCTGTGGGGTCACTTATGGGGCAGGCGTGGGGCAGCAGTGTCTCCGTGGCGCAGGTGGTGCACGGCACCAACGTGTATGGGATCCTGCGGGCTGTGGGGCAGCTATGGGTCACTTATGGGGCAGGCGTGGGTCACTTATGGGGCAGGCGTGGGTCACTTATGGGGCAGGCGTGGGGCAGCAGTGTCTCCGTGGCGCAGGTGGTGCACGGCACCAACGTGTATGGGATCCTGCGGGCTGTGGGGGGGGGATCACTTATGGGGCAGCTATGGGTCACTTATGGGGCAGGCGTGGGTCACTTATGGGGCAGGCGTGGGGCAGCAGTGTCTCCGTGGCGCAGGTGGTGCACGGCACCAACGTGTATGGGATCCTGCGGGCTGTGGGGGGGGGATCACTTATGGGGCAGCTATGGGTCACTTATGGGGCAGGCGTGGGTCACTTATGGGGCAGGCATGGGTCACTTATGGGGCAGGTGTGGGGCAGCAGTGTCTCCGTGGCGCAGGTGGTGCACGGCACCAACGTGTATGGGATCCTGCGGGCTGTTGGGGGGGGATCACTTATGGGGCAGGCGTGGGTCACTTATGGGGCAGGCGTGGGGCACTTATGGGGCAGGCGTGGGTCACTTATGGGGCAGGCGTGGGTCACTTATGGGGCAACCGTGGGTCACTTATGGGGCAGGCGTGGGTCACTTATGGGGCAGGCGTGGGGCAGCAGTGTCTCCGTGGCGCAGGTGGTGCACGGCACCAACGTGTATGGGATCCTGCGGGCTGTGGGGGGGGGGATCACTTATGGGGCAGGCGTGGGTCACTTATGGGGCAGGCGTGGGTCACTTATGGGGCAGGTGTGGGTCACTTATGGGGCAGGTGTGGGTCACTTATGGGGCAGGCGTGGGGCAGCAGTGTCTCGGTTGCGCAGGTGGTGCACGGCACCAACGTGTATGGGATCCTGCGGGCTGTGGGGGGGGGGATCACTTATGGGGCAGGCGTGGGTCACTTATGGGGCAGGCGTGGGTCACTTATGGGGCAGGCGTGGGGCAGCAGTGTCTCCGTGGCGCAGGTGGTGCACGGCACCAACGTGTATGGGATCCTGCGGGCTGTGGGGGGGGAAGTCACTTATGGGGCAGGCGTGGGTCACTTATGGGGCAGGCGTGGGTCACTTATGGGGCAGCCGTGGGTCACTTATGGTGGGCAGGCGTGGGGCACTTATGGGCAGGCATGGGTCACTTATGGGGCAGGTGTGGGTCACTTATGGGGCAGGCGTGGGTCACTTATGGGGCAGGCGTGGGGCACTTATGGGGCAGGCGTGGGTCACTTATGGGGCAGCCGTGGGTCACTTATGGGGCAGGCGTGGGGCACTTATGGGCAGGCATGGGTCACTTATGGGGCAGGTGTGGGTCACTTATGGGGCAGGCGTGGGGCACTTATGGGGCAGGCGTGGGGCAGCAGTGTCTCCGTGGCGCAGGTGGTGCACGGCACCAACGTGTATGGGATCCTGCGGGCTGTGGGGCAGCTATGGGTCACTTATGGGGCAGGCGTGGGTCACTTATGGGGCAGGCGTGGGTCACTTATGGGGCAGGCGTGGGGCAGCAGTGTCTCCGTGGCGCAGGTGGTGCACGGCACCAACGTGTATGGGATCCTGCGGGCTGTTGGGGGGGGATCACTTATGGGGCAGGCGTGGGTCACTTATGGGGCAGGCGTGGGGCACTTATGGGGCAGGCGTGGGTCACTTATGGGGCAGGCGTGGGTCACTTATGGGGCAACCGTGGGTCACTTATGGGGCAGGCGTGGGTCACTTATGGGGCAGGCGTGGGGCAGCAGTGTCTCCGTGGCGCAGGTGGTGCACGGCACCAACGTGTATGGGATCCTGCGGGCTGTGGGGGGGGGATCACTTATGGGGCAGGCGTGGGTCACTTATGGGGCAGGCGTGGGTCACTTATGGGGCAGGTGTGGGTCACTTATGGGGCAGGTGTGGGTCACTTATGGGGCAGGCGTGGGGCAGCAGTGTCTCGGTTGCGCAGGTGGTGCACGGCACCAACGTGTATGGGATCCTGCGGGCTGTGGGGGGGGGATCACTTATGGGGCAGGCGTGGGTCACTTATGGGGCAGGCGTGGGTCACTTATGGGGCAGGCGTGGGGCAGCAGTGTCTCCGTGGCGCAGGTGGTGCACGGCACCAACGTGTATGGGATCCTGCGGGCTGTGGGGGGGGAAGTCACTTATGGGGCAGGCGTGGGTCACTTATGGGGCAGGCGTGGGTCACTTATGGGGCAGCCGTGGGTCACTTATGGGGCAGGCGTGGGGCACTTATGGGCAGGCATGGGTCACTTATGGGGCAGGTGTGGGTCACTTATGGGGCAGGCGTGGGTCACTTATGGGGCAGGCGTGGGGCACTTATGGGGCAGGCGTGGGTCACTTATGGGGCAGCCGTGGGTCACTTATGGGGCAGGCGTGGGGCACTTATGGGCAGGCATGGGTCACTTATGGGGCAGGTGTGGGTCACTTATGGGGCAGGCGTGGGGCACTTATGGGGCAGGCGTGGGGCAGCAGTGTCTCCGTGGCGCAGGTGGTGCACGGCACCAACGTGTATGGGATCCTGCGGGCTGTGGGGCAGCTATGGGTCACTTATGGGGCAGGCGTGGGTCACTTATGGGGCAGGCGTGGGTCACTTATGGGGCAGGCGTGGGGCAGCAGTGTCTCCGTGGCGCAGGTGGTGCACGGCACCAACGTGTATGGGATCCTGCGGGCTGTGGGGCAGCTATGGGTCACTTATGGGGCAGGCGTGGGTCACTTATGGGGCAGGCGTGGGTCACTTATGGGGCAGGCGTGGGGCAGCAGTGTCTCCGTGGCGCAGGTGGTGCACGGCACCAACGTGTATGGGATCCTGCGGGCTGTGGGGGGGGAAGTCACTTATGGGGCAGGCGTGGGTCACTTATGGGGCAGGCGTGGGGTCACTTATGGGGCAGCCGTGGGTCACTTATGGGGCAGGCGTGGGGCACTTATGGGCAGGCATGGGTCACTTATGGGGCAGGTGTGGGTCACTTATGGGGCAGGCGTGGGTCACTTATGGGGCAGGCGTGGGGCACTTATGGGGCAGGCGTGGGTCACTTATGGGGCAGCCGTGGGTCACTTATGGGGCAGGCGTGGGGCACTTATGGGCAGGCATGGGTCACTTATGGGGCAGGTGTGGGTCACTTATGGGGCAGGCGTGGGGCACTTATGGGGCAGGCGTGGGGCAGCAGTGTCTCCGTGGCGCAGGTGGTGCACGGCACCAACGTGTATGGGATCCTGCGGGCTGTGGGGCAGCTATGGGTCACTTATGGGGCAGGCGTGGGTCACTTATGGGGCAGGCGTGGGTCACTTATGGGGCAGGCGTGGGGCAGCAGTGTCTCCGTGGCGCAGGTGGTGCACGGCACCAACGTGTATGGGATCCTGCGGGCTGTGGGGGGGGGATCACTTATGGGGCAGCTATGGGTCACTTATGGGGCAGGCGTGGGTCACTTATGGGGCAGGCGTGGGGCAGCAGTGTCTCCGTGGCGCAGGTGGTGCACGGCACCAACGTGTATGGGATCCTGCGGGCTGTGGGGGGGGGATCACTTATGGGGCAGCTATGGGTCACTTATGGGGCAGGCGTGGGTCACTTATGGGGCAGGCATGGGTCACTTATGGGGCAGGTGTGGGGCAGCAGTGTCTCCGTGGCGCAGGTGGTGCACGGCACCAACGTGTATGGGATCCTGCGGGCTGTTGGGGGGGGATCACTTATGGGGCAGGCGTGGGTCACTTATGGGGCAGGCGTGGGGCACTTATGGGGCAGGCGTGGGTCACTTATGGGGCAGGCGTGGGTCACTTATGGGGCAACCGTGGGTCACTTATGGGGCAGGCGTGGGTCACTTATGGGGCAGGCGTGGGGCAGCAGTGTCTCCGTGGCGCAGGTGGTGCACGGCACCAACGTGTATGGGATCCTGCGGGCTGTGGGGGGGGGATCACTTATGGGGCAGGCGTGGGTCACTTATGGGGCAGGCGTGGGTCACTTATGGGGCAGGTGTGGGTCACTTATGGGGCAGGTGTGGGTCACTTATGGGGCAGGCGTGGGGCAGCAGTGTCTCGGTTGCGCAGGTGGTGCACGGCACCAACGTGTATGGGATCCTGCGGGCTGTGGGGGGGGGATCACTTATGGGGCAGGCGTGGGTCACTTATGGGGCAGGCGTGGGTCACTTATGGGGCAGGCGTGGGGCAGCAGTGTCTCCGTGGCGCAGGTGGTGCACGGCACCAACGTGTATGGGATCCTGCGGGGCTGTTGGGGGGGGATCACTTATGGGGCAGGCGTGGGTCACTTATGGGGCAGGCGTGGGGCACTTATGGGGCAGGCGTGGGTCACTTATGGGGCAGGCGTGGGTCACTTATGGGGCAACCGTGGGTCACTTATGGGGCAGGCGTGGGTCACTTATGGGGCAGGCGTGGGGCAGCAGTGTCTCCGTGGCGCAGGTGGTGCACGGCACCAACGTGTATGGGATCCTGCGGGCTGTGGGGGGGGGATCACTTATGGGGCAGGCGTGGGTCACTTATGGGGCAGGCGTGGGTCACTTATGGGGCAGGTGTGGGTCACTTATGGGGCAGGTGTGGGTCACTTATGGGGCAGGCGTGGGGCAGCAGTGTCTCGGTTGCGCAGGTGGTGCACGGCACCAACGTGTATGGGATCCTGCGGGCTGTGGGGGGGGGATCACTTATGGGGCAGGCGTGGGTCACTTATGGGGCAGGCGTGGGTCACTTATGGGGCAGGCGTGGGGCAGCAGTGTCTCCGTGGCGCAGGTGGTGCACGGCACCAACGTGTATGGGATCCTGCGGGCTGTGGGGGGGGAAGTCACTTATGGGGCAGGCGTGGGTCACTTATGGGGCAGGCGTGGGTCACTTATGGGGCAGCCGTGGGTCACTTATGGGGCAGGCGTGGGGCACTTATGGGCAGGCATGGGTCACTTATGGGGCAGGTGTGGGTCACTTATGGGGCAGGCGTGGGTCACTTATGGGGCAGGCGTGGGGCACTTATGGGGCAGGCGTGGGTCACTTATGGGGCAGCCGTGGGTCACTTATGGGGCAGGCGTGGGGCACTTATGGGCAGGCATGGGTCACTTATGGGGCAGGTGTGGGTCACTTATGGGGCAGGCGTGGGGCACTTATGGGGCAGGCGTGGGGCAGCAGTGTCTCCGTGGCGCAGGTGGTGCACGGCACCAACGTGTATGGGATCCTGCGGGCTGTGGGGCAGCTATGGGTCACTTATGGGGCAGGCGTGGGTCACTTATGGGGCAGGCGTGGGTCACTTATGGGGCAGGCGTGGGGCAGCAGTGTCTCCGTGGCGCAGGTGGTGCACGGCACCAACGTGTATGGGATCCTGCGGGCTGTGGGGCAGCTATGGGTCACTTATGGGGCAGGCGTGGGGTCACTTATGGGGCAGGCGTGGGTCACTTATGGGGCAGGCGTGGGGCAGCAGTGTCTCCGTGGTGCAGGTGGTGCACGGCACCAACGTGTATGGGATCCTGCGGGCTGTGGGGGGGGAAGTCACTTATGGGGCAGGCGTGGGTCACTTATGGGGCAGGCGTGGGTCACTTATGGGGCAGCCGTGGGTCACTTATGGGGCAGGCGTGGGGCACTTATGGGCAGGCATGGGTCACTTATGGGGCAGGTGTGGGTCACTTATGGGGCAGGCGTGGGTCACTTATGGGGCAGGCGTGGGGCACTTATGGGGCAGGCGTGGGTCACTTATGGGGCAGCCGTGGGTCACTTATGGGGCAGGCGTGGGGCACTTATGGGCAGGCATGGGTCACTTATGGGGCAGGTGTGGGTCACTTATGGGGCAGGGCGTGGGGCACTTATGGGGCAGGCGTGGGGCAGCAGTGTCTCCGTGGCGCAGGTGGTGCACGGCACCAACGTGTATGGGATCCTGCGGGCTGTGGGGCAGCTATGGGTCACTTATGGGGCAGGCGTGGGTCACTTATGGGCAGGCGTGGGTCACTTATGGGGCAGGCGTGGGGCAGCAGTGTCTCCGTGGCGCAGGTGGTGCACGGCACCAACGTGTATGGGATCCTGCGGGCTGTGGGGGGGGGGATCACTTATGGGGCAGGCGTGGGTCACTTATGGGGCAGGCGTGGGTCACTTATGGGGCAGGCGTGGGGCACTTATGGGCAGGCGTGGGTCACTTATGGAGCAGCTATGGGTCACTTATGGGGCAGGCGTGGGTCACTTATGGGGCAGCTGTGGGTCACTTATGGGGCAGGCGTGGGTCACTTATGGGGCAGGGCGTGGGGCAGCAGTGTCTCCGTGGCGCAGGTGGTGCACGGCACCAACGTGTATGGGATCCTGCGGGCTGTGGGGGGGGGATCACTTATGGGGCAGGCGTGGGTCACTTATGGGGCAGCTGTGGGGCAGCAGTGTCTCTGTGGCGCAGGTGGTGCACGGCACCAACGTGTATGGGATCCTGCGGGGCGCCGCGCGCTGCGCGGGACGGAGGCGTTGGTGCTGAGCGCCCCGTGCTGCCCCCCGCCCCATAGCGGCCCCCCCGCCCCATAGCGGCCCCGTGCCCCATAGCGGCCCCGCGCCCCATAGCGGCACCGCGCCCCATAGCGACACCATGGTCCACAACAGTCACGCTGTGGGGCTGCTGCTCGCGCTCGCAATGTACTTCCGTGGTGAGGACCCCAATGACCCCATTGACCCCATTGACCCCAATGACCCCACTGACCCCATAACCCAATGACCCCAATGACCCCACTGACCCCAGTGACCCCAATGACCCCATAGACCCCATAGACCCCAGTGACCCCATAGACCCCAGTGACCCCACTGACCCCATAGACCCCAATGACCCTATAGTCCCCATTGACCACAATGACCCCATAGACCCCATAGACCCCATAGACCCCATAGACCCCACTGACCCCAATGACCCCACTGACCCCAGTGACCCCAATGACCCCAATGACCCCATAGACCCCATAGACCCCAGTGACCCCACTGACCCCAATGACCCCACTGACCCCAATGACGCCATAGACCCCACTGACCCCATAGACCCCACTGACCCCACTGATCCCAATGACCCCACTGACCCCACTGACCCCATTGACCCCAATGACCCCATAGACCCCACTGACCCCATAGACCCTATAGTCCCCACTGACCCCAATGACCCCAGTGACCCCACTGACCCCACTGACCCCACTGACCCCCGCTGACCCCACTGACCCCAGTGACCCCAGTGACCCCATAGACCCCAATGACCCCACTGACCCAATAGACCCCATAGACCCCACTGACCCAATAGACCCCATAGACCCCAGTGACCCCATAGACCCCAGTGACCCCACTGACCCCACTGACCCCAATGACGCCATAGATCCCACTGACCCAGTGACCCCAATGACCCCATAGACCCCACTGACCCCATTGACCCCAATGACCCCATAGACCCCACTGACCCCATAGACCCTATAGTCCCCACTGACCCCAATGACCCCAGTGACCCCACTGACCCCACTGACCCCACTGACCCCGCTGACCCCACTGACCCCAGTGACCCCACTGACCCCATAGACCCCAATGACCCCACTGACCCAATAGACCCCATAGACCCCAGTGACCCCATAGACCCCAGTGACCCCATAGACCCCCACTGACCCCACTGACCCCAATGACGCCATAGACCCCACTGACCCCGCTGACCCCACTGACCCCAGTGACCCCATAGACCCCATAACCCCATAGACCCCAATGACCCCAGTGACCCCGCTGAGCCCATAGACCCCACTGACTCCAATGACCCCACTGACCCCACTGACCCGCTGACCCCACTGACCCCACTGACCCTAATGACCCACAGACCCCAGTGACCCCATAGACCCCACTGACCCCATAGACCCCACTGACCCCACTGACCCCAGTGACCCCAGTGACCCCAGTGACCCCACTGACCCCAGTGACCCCACTGACCCCACTGACCCCACTGACCCCGCTGACCCCGCTGACCCCACTGACCCCATAACCCCACAGTGACCCTACTGACCCCGCTGACCCCACTGACCCCAGTGACCCCATAGACCCCATAACTCCATAGACCCCAATGACCCCAGTGACCCCGCTGAGCCCATAGACCCCACTGACTCCAATGACCCCACTGACCCCACTGACCCCACTGACCCCGCTGACCCCACTGACCCCACTGACCCTAATGACCCCACAGACCCCAGTGACCCCATAGACCCCACTGACCCCATAGACCCCACTGACCCCACTGACCCCACTGACCCCACTGACCCCAGTGACCCCACTGACCCCGCTGACCCCGCTGACCCCATAGACCCCACTGACCCCATAGACCCCACTGACCCCGCTGACCCCACTGACCCCACTGACCCCACAGACCCCATAGACCCCACTGACCCCGCTGACCCCACTGACCCCGCTGACCCCACTGACCCCACTGACCCCATTGACCCCACAGTGACCCCACTGACCCCATAGACCCCACTGACCCCGCTGACCCCACTGACCCCGTAGACCCCAGTGACCCCAGTGACCCCATAGACCCCATAACCCCATAGACCCCAATGACCCCAGTGACCCCGCTGAGCCCATAGACCCCATAGACCCCAGTGACCCCACTGACCCCGCTGACCCCATAGACCCCGTAGACCCCACTGACCCCATAGACCCCATAGACCCCAATGACCCCAGTGACCCCACTGACCCCGCTGACCCCATAGACCCCATAACCCCAGTGACCCCAATGACCCCACTGACCCCACTGACCCCAGTGACCCCAGTGACCCCACTGACCCACTGACCCACTGACCCCGCTGACCGCGCTGACCGCGCTGTGTGTGCAGATCAGATCTTCTGGGCCAAGGACGTCATCTTCCTGATCGCGGAGCACGACGCGCTGGGCACCGAGCTGTGGCTGGACGCCTACCACGGCCTGAACCGCAGCGGTCAGCGCCACGCCCCGCCCCCGCATTCAGCCCCACACACTGACACCCCCAAATCTGAGCCCCACACACTGAGCCCCACACAATGACACCCCCAAATCTGTGCCCCACACATTCAGCCCCACACACTGAGCCCCACGCATTCAGCCCCACACAATGACACCGCCAAATCTGAGCCCCACACATTGAGCCCCACATATTGAGCCCCCCAAATCTGAGCCCCACGCATTCAGCCCCACACATTCAGCCCCACGCATTCAGCCCCACACACTGAGCCCCACACATTCAGCCCCACGCATTCAGCCCCACACATTCAGCCCCACGCATTCAGCCCCACACATTCAGCCCCACGCATTCAGCCCCACACGGAGCCCCACACACGGAGCCCCCACACATTCAGCCCCACGCATTCAGCCCCACACGGAGCCCCACGCATTCAGCCCCACGCATTCAGCCCCACACATTCAGCCCCACGCATTCAGCCCCACATATTGAGCCCCCCAAATCTGAGCCCCACACATTGAGCCCCACGCATTCAGCCCCACACATTCAGCCCCACGCATTCAGCCCCATGCATACAGCCCCACACACTGAGCCCCACGCATTGAGCCCCACGCATTGAGCCCCACACATTCAGCCCCACACACTGAGCCCCACGCATTCAGCCCCACACATTCAGCCCCACACATTCAGCCCCACGCATACAGCCCCACGCATTCAGCCCCACGCATTCAGCCCCACACGGAGCCCCACGCATTCAGCCCCACACATTCAGCCCCACACGGAGCCCCACACATTGAGCCCCCCAAATCTGAGCCCCACACATTCAGCCCCACACATTGAGCCCCCCAAATCTGAGCCCCACACACTGAGCCCCCACACAATGACACCCCCAAATCTGAGCCCCACACACTGAGCCCCACACACTGAGCCCCACACATTGAGCCCCCCAAATCTGAGCCCCACACATTCAGCCCCACACATTCAGCCCCACGCATTCAGCCCCACGCATTCAGCCCCACACGGAGCCCCACACATTGAGCCCCACACATTGAGCCCCACGCATTCAGCCCCACACACTGAGCCCCACACATTCAGCCCCCACACATTCAGCCCCACGCATTCAGCCCCACACACTGAGCCCCACACATTCAGCCCCACGCATTCAGCCCCACACATTCAGCCCCACGCATTCAGCCCCACACACTGAGCCCCACACATTCAGCCCCACGCATTCAGCCCCACGCATTCAGCCCCACGCATTCAGCCCCACACACTGAGCCCCACGCATTCAGCCCCACGCATTCAGCCCCACGCATTCAGCCCCACACGGAGCCCCACGCATTCAGCCCCACACATTCAGCCCCACACATTCAGCCCCACGCATTCAGCCCACACACTGAGCCCCACACATTCAGCCCCACGCATTCAGCCCCACGCATTCAGCCCCACGCATTCAGCCCCACACACTGAGCCCCACGCATTCAGCCCCACGCATTCAGCCCCACGCATTCAGCCCCACACGGAGCCCCACGCATTCAGCCCCACACATTCAGCCCCACACATTCAGCCCCACGCATTCAGCCCCCACACAGAGCCCCACGCATTCAGCCCCACGCATTCAGCCCCACACATTCAGCCCCACACACTGAGCCCCACACACTGAGCCCCACGCATTCAGCCCACACATTCAGCCCCACGCATTCAGCCCCACGCACTGAGCCCCGCGCATTCAGCCCCACACAATGACACCCCCAAATCTGAGCCCCACGCATTCAGCCCCACGCATTCAGCCCCACACATTCAGCCCCACGCATTCAGCCCCACACACTGAGCCCCGCGCATTCAGCCCCACACAGAGCCCCACGCATTCAGCCCCACACATTCAGCCCCACGCATTGAGTCCCCCAAATCTGAGCCCCACACATTGAGCCCCACGCATTCAGCCCCACGCATTCAGCCCCACACATTCAGCCCCACACATTCAGCCCCACGCATTCAGCCCCACGCATTCAGCCCCACACAATGACACCCCCAAATCTGAGCCCCACACATTCAGCCCCCCACATTCAGCCCCCCCAATCTGAGCCCCACACTGAGCCCCCCAAATCTGAGCCCCCACACTGAGCCCCCCAATCTGAGACCCCAATCTGAGCCCCCCAAATCTGAGCCCCCCAATCTGAGCCCCCACACTGAGCCCCACACTGAGCCCCCCAATCTGAGACCCCAAATCTGAGACCCCCAAATCTGAGCCCCCACACTGAGCCCCCCCAATCTGAGACCCCAAATCTGAGCCCCCCAAATCTGAGCCCCCCCAATCTGAGACCCCAAATCTGAGACCCCCAAACCTGAGCCCCCCACACTGAGCCCCCCAAATCTGAGCCCACCAAATCTGAGACCCCCAAATCTGAGCCCCCAAATCTGAGCCCCACACTGAGCCCCCCAAATCTGAGCCCCCCACACTGAGCCCCCCAAATCTGAGCCCACCAAATCTGAGCCCCCACATTGAGCCCCCCAAATCTGAGCCCCACATTGAGACCCCCACACTGAGCCCCCAAATCTGAGCCCCCCACATTGAGCCCCCCAAATCTGAGCCCCCCCACACTGAGACCCCCCAATCTGAGCCCCCCACTGAGTCCCCCAAATCTGAGCCCCCCCACACTGAGCCCCACAATCTGAGCCCCCCAAATCTGAGCCCCCACACTGAGCCCCACACTGAGACCCCCAATCTGAGCCCCCCCAATCTGAGACCCCCAATCTGATCCCCCCAATCTGAGCCCCACAATCTGAGCCCCCCCAATCTGAGACCCCCAAATCTGAGCCCCACAATCTGAGACTCCAATCTGAGCCCCACACTGAGACCCCCAGATTGAGCCCCCCAACACTCAGCCCCCGCACTGACTCCCCCACACGGAGCCCCCCAAATCTGAGCCCCACACTGAGCCCCCCAACACTGAGCCCCCCACACGGAGCCCCCACACGGAGCCCCCCAATCTGAGCCCCCCAGTCTGAGCCCCCCCACACTGAGATCCCCCAATCTGAGCCCCACACTGAGCCCCCCAATCTGAGCCCCCACACTGAGCCCCCCAAATCTGAGCCCCACACTGAGCCCCCCAAATCTGAGCCCCCACACTGAGCCCCCCACACTGACTCCCCCACACTGAGCCCCCCAATCTGAGCCCCCCAAATCTGAGCCCCACACACTGAGCCCCCCATATCTGAGCCCCCCAAGTCTGAGCCCCCCCAATCTGAGACCCCCAATCTGAGCCCCCACACTGAGCCCCCAATCTGAGCCCCCCCAAATCTGAGCCCCCAATCTGAGCCGCCCAATCTGAGCCCCCACACTGAGCCCCCCCAAAACTGAGCCCCCCCAAAACCACGCCAACACTGAGCCCACGCCAACACTGAGCCCACAAAACTGAGTCCCCCCAAAACTGAGCCCCAAAACTGAGCCCCCCAGAAACTGAGCCCCCCAAATCCACCCCAAATCAGACCCCAACCCAAATCAGACCCCACCCCAAAACAGAGCTCACCCCAAAACAGACCCCACCCCAAATCCATACCCTGACACCCCAAAACAGACCCCACCCCAAAACTGACCCCACCCCAAAACAGACCCCATCCCAAATCTGTGCTGTGTCACCCCAAACCCACAGACACCCCCAAATCCATGCCCTGACACCCCAAAACGGACCCCGCCCCAAATCTGCACCTCTCCCACCCCAAACCCCTCTGACCCCAAACGCCCTCTGACCCCACCCCCCCCCCACCCTGACCCCTCTGACCCCAAACCCCCTCTGACCCCCCTAACCCCCCTGACCCCTCTGACCCCCCTTTTCCCACCCTGACCCCTCTGACCCCCCTTTTCCCACCCTGACCTCTCTGACCCCCTGACCCCCCCTCCTTTCCCCCTGACCCCCTCACCCCCCCTCCTCCCACCCTGACCCCTCTGAACCCCCCTCTCTCCTACCCTGACCCCCCTAACCCCCTGACCCCCTAACCCCCTGACCCCCTCTCCTCCCACCCTGACCCCCCTAACCCCCCTGACCCCCCTGACCCCCCCTAACCCCCAACCCCCTGACTCCCCCTCCTCCCCCCCTGCCCCCCTGAACCCCCTGACCCCCTGGCCCCCCTGACCCCCTGACCCCCCCTGCTCCCCCCCTGCCCTCCTGACCCCCCCTGACCCCCTGGCCCCCCTGACCCCCTGACACCCCTGACCCCCTGGCCCCCCCTCCTCCCCCCCCTGACCCCCTGACCCCCCCTCCTCCCACCCTGACCCCTCTGAACCCCCTGACGCCCCCTCCTCCCACTCTGCCCCCCCGGCCCCCCCTGCCCCCCTGCCCCCCTGACCCCCCCCTCCTCCCACCCTGACCCCCTGACCCCCCCTCCTCCCCCCCTGCCCCCCTGACCCCCCTGGCCCCCCTGACCCCCCCCTCCCCCCTGACCCCCTGACCCTCTGACCCCCCCCTCCCCCCCTGCCCCCCTGACCCCCTGGCCCCCCCTGACCCCCTGACTCCCTGACCCTCCCTTTCTCCCACCTTGACCCCCTGACCCCCTCTCCTCCCCCCCTGACCCCCTGACCCTCTGACCGCCCCCTCCTCCCACCCTGACCCCTCTGAACCCCCCGTCCTCCCCCCCTGACCCCCTCTCCTCCCACCCTGACCCCCCCTCCCCCCTTGACCCCCTGACCCCTCTGACCCCCTCCCCCCCTGCCCCCCTGACCCCCTGACCCTCTGACCCCCCCCTCCTCCCACCCTGACCCCTCTGAACCCCCCTTCTCCTACCCTGACCCCCCTGACCCCCCTGACCCCCCTGACCCTCTGACCCCCCCTCCTCCCCCCCTGACCCCCTGACCCCCCTCCCTCTGCCACCCTGACCCCCCTGACCCCTCTGACCCCAAACCCCCCCTGACCCCCCCTCCTCCCACCCTGACCCCCCTGACCCCTCTAATCCCCCTCCCACCCTGACCCCCTGACCCCAAATCCCCCCTGACGCCCTGACCCTCCCACCCTGACCCCTCTGACCCCAAATCCCCCCTGACGCCCTGACCCCCCCTCCTCCCCCCCTGCCCCTCTGACCCCAAACCCCCCCTGACCCCCCTGACCCTCTGACCCCCCCCCTCCCCCCCCTGACCCCCTGACCCTCTGACCCCCCCCTCTTCCCCTCCTGACCCCCTGACCCCTCTGACCCCCTGACCCCCTGACCCCCCCTCCTCCCACCCTGACCCCTCTGAACCCCCCCGTCCTCCCCCCCTGACCCCCTCTCCTCCCACCCTGACCCCCCCTCCCCCCCTTGACCCCCTGACCCCTCTGACCCCCTCCCCCCCCTGCCCCCCTGACCCCCTGACCCTCTGACCCCCCTCCTCCCACCCTGACCCCTCTGAACCCCCCCTTCTCCTACCCTGACCCCCCTGACCCCCCTGACCCCCTGACCCTCTGACCCCCCCTCCTCCCCCCCTGACCCCCTGACCCCCCTCCCCTCTGCCACCCTGACCCCCCCTGACCCCTCTGACCCCAAACCCCCCCTGACCCCCCCTCCTCCCACCCTGACCCCCTGACCCCTCTAATCCCCCTCCCACCCTGACCCCCTGACCCCAAATCCCCCCTGACGCCCTGACCCTCCCACCCTGACCCCTCTGACCCCAAATCCCCCCTGACGCCCTGACCCCCCCTCCTCCCCCCCTGCCCCTCTGACCCCAAACCCCCCCCTGACCCCCCTGACCCTCTGACCCCCCCCCTCCCCCCCTGACCCCCTGACCCTCTGACCCCCCCTCTTCCCCTCCTGACCCCCTGACCCCTCTGACCCCTGACCCCCTGACCCCCCCCTCCTCCCACCCTGACCCCTCTGAACCCCCCGTCCTCCCCCCCTGACCCCCTCTCCTCCCACCCTGACCCCCCTCCCCCTTGACCCCCTGACCCCTCTGACCCCCTCCCCCCCTGCCCCCCTGACCCCCTGACCCTCTGACCCCCCCTCCTCCCACCCTGACCCCTCTGAACCCCCCTTCTCCTACCCTGACCCCCCTGACCCCCCTGACCCCTGACCCTCTGACCCCCCCTCCTCCCCCCCTGACCCCCTGACCCCCCTCCCTCTGCCACCCTGACCCCCCTGACCCCTCTGACCCCAAACCCCCCCTGACCCCCCCTCCTCCCACCCTGACCCCCTGACCCCTCTAATCCCCCTCCCACCCTGACCCCCTGACCCCAAATCCCCCCTGACGCCCTGACCCCTCCCACCCTGACCCCTCTGACCCCAAATCCCCCTTGACGCCCTGACCCCCCCCCCCCTGCCCCTCTGACACCAAACCCCCCCTGACCCCCCTGACCCTCTGACCCCCCCCTCCTCCTACCCTGACCCCCTGACCCCTCTAATCCCCCTCCCACCCCTCCCCCCCGACCGCAAATCCCCCCTGACGCCCTGACCCCCCTGACCCCCCCTCCTCCTCCCCTGACCCCCTGACCCCCCCTGACCCCCTGGCGCCCCTGACCCTCTGACCCCCCCTTCTCCCCCCCTGGCCCCCCCCTCTTCCCCTCCTGACTCCCCTGACCCCTCTGACGCCCCCTCCTCCCACCCTGACCCCCCCTCCCCCCCTGACCCCCTGACCCCCTGACTCCCCCTTATCCCACCTTGACCCCCTGACCCCCCCCCCCTCCCCCCCGACCCCCTGACCCCCCCTCCTCCCACCCTGACCCCCCTGACCCCCTGACCCTCTGACCCCCCCTCTTCCCCTCCTGACCCCATGACCCCCTGACCCCCCCCTCCCCCCCTAACCTCCTGACCCCTCTGACCCCCTCCCCCCCTGACCCCTTGAGCCCCCCTTCTCCCACCTTGACCCCCCTGACCCCCCCTCCTCCCCCCTGACCCCCTCTCCTCCCACCCTGACCCCCCTAACCCCCCTGACCCCCCTGACCCCCCTAACCCCCAACCCCCTGACCCCCCCTCCTCCCACCCTGACCCCTCTGAAGCCCCCGTCCTCCCCCCCTGACCCCCCCTCCTCCCACCCTGACCCCTCTGAACCCCCCGTCCTCCCCCCCTGACCCCCTCTCCTCCCACCCTGACCCCCTGACCCCTCTGACCCCCTGCCCCCCTGCCCCCCTGACCCTCTGACCCCCCCCCTCCCACCCTGACCCCTCTGAACCCCCCCGTCCTCCCCCCCTGACCCCCCTCCTCCCCCCCTGACCCCTCTGACCCCCCTAAACCCCCTAAACCCCCTGACCCCCTGACCCCCCTGGCCCCCCTGACCCCCCCCTCCCCCCTGACCCCCTGACCCTCTGACCCCCCCCTCTTCCCCTCCTGACCCATGACCCCCTCACCCCCCCCTCCCCCCCTAACCTCCTGACCCCCCTGACCCCCTGGCCCCCCTGCCCCTCTGACCCCAAACCCCCCCTGACCCCCCTGACCCTCTGACCCCCCCCCTCCCCCCCTGACCCCCTGACCCCCTGACCCCCCCCTCCTCCCCCCCTGCCCCTCTGACCCCAAACCCCCCCTGACCCCCCCTGACCCTCTGACCCCCCCCTCCCCCCCTGACCCCCTGACCCTCTGACCCCCCCTCTTCCCCTCCTGACCCCATGACCCCCTGACCCCCCCCTCCCCCCCTGCCCCCCTGACCCCCCCTGACCCCCCTGACCCCCTGGCCCCCCTCACCCCCCCCCCTCCCCCCCTGACCCCCTAACCCCCCCTTCTCCCACCTTGACCCCCCTGACCCCCCCTCCTCCCCCCCTGACCCCCTGACCCCCCCTTCTCCCACCTTGACCCCCTGACCCCCCCTCCTCCCCCCCTGACCACCTGACCCCCTGACCCCCCCTCCTCCCACCCTGACCCCCTGACCCCCCCTCCTCCCACCTGACCCCCCCTCCTCCCACCCTGACCCCCTGAACCCCCCGTCCTCCCCCCCTGACCCCCCCCGTCCTCCCCCCCTGACCCCCTCTCCTCCCACCCTGACCCCCCCTCCCCCCCTGACCCCCTGACCCCTCTGACCCCCCCTCCTCCCCCCCTGACCCCCCCCCTGCCCCCCTGCCCCCCTGACCCCCGTCCCGCTGCAGGGGGCACGTGGTGGGGGGCGCAGGGCCGCGCCGGGGCGCTGCAGGCGGCGGTGTCGCTGGAGCTGAGTGGGGCGGTGGTGACGAGCGTGGACGTGGCGCTGGAGGGGCTCAACGGGCGCCTGCCCAACATGGACCTGCTCGCGCTCTTCCACGCGTGCTGCCACCGCGCCGGGCTGCTCTGCACCATCCAGGGCAAGGTGGCTGCACGCGTGTGTCACGTGTGTGTCATGTGTCATGTGTGTCAGGTGTCGTGTGTGTGTCATGTGCCATGGATGTGCTGGGCTGCCACCGCGCCGGGCTGCTCTGCACCATCCAGGGCAAGGTGGCGGCACGCGTGTGTCATGTGACATGTGTCATGTGTCATGTGTGTCATGTGTCATGTGTGTCATGTGTGTGTTGTGTGTCATGGATGTGCTGGGCTGCCACCGCGCCGGGCTGCTCTGCACCATCCAGGGCAAGGTGGCGGCACGCGTGTGTCACGTGTGTGTCATGTGTGTCATGTGTCATGTGTCACGTGTGTGTCATGTGTGTCATGTGCCATGGATGTGCTGGGCTGCCACCGCGCCGGGCTGCTCTGCACCATCCAGGGCAAGGTGGCGGCACGCGTGTGTCACGTGTGTGTCATGTGTCATGTGTGTCATGTGTGTCATGTGTCACGTGTGTCATGTGTCACGTGTGTCATGTGTCCTGTGTGCCATGGATGTGCTGGGCTGCCACCGCGCCGGGCTGCTCTGCACCATCCAGGGCAAGGTGGCGGCACGCGTGTGTCACATGTGTGTCATGTGTGTCATGTGTCATGTGTGTGTCATGTGTCATGTGTGTCATGTGTGTGTCATGTGTCCTGTGTGCCATGTGTGTCGTGTCATGTGTGTCGTGTGTGTCATGTGTGTGTCATGTGTCACGTGTGTCATGTGTCATGTGTTGTGTGTCACGTGTGACATGTGTCGTGTGTGTCGTGTCATGTGTGTCATGTGTCGTGTGTGTCATGTGTCGTGTGTCATGTGTGTCGTGTCATGTGTGTCATGTGTCGTGTGTGTCATGTGTGTCATGTGTGTGTCATGTGTCATGTGTGTCATGTGTGTCGTGTCATGTGTGTCGTGTGTGTCATGTGTGTGTCATGTGTCACGTGTGTCATGTGTCGTGTGTTGTGTGTCACATGTGTGACGTGTCGTGTGTGTCGTGTCATGTGTCTTGTGTGTGTCGTGTGTCATGTGTGTGTCATGTGTCGTGTGTCATGTGTGTCGTGTCATGTGTGTCATGTGCCGTGTGTGTCATGTGTCATGTGTGTGTCATGTGTGTCATGTGTGTTGTGTCATGTGTGTCATGTGTCGTGTGTGTCTGTGTCATGTGTCACGTGTGTCATGTGTCATGTGTTGTGTGTCACGTGTGTGACATGTGTCGTGTGTCGTGTCATGTGTCATGTGTGTCATATGTCATGTGTGTGTCGCGTGTCGTGTGTGTCATGTGTGTGTCATGTGTTATGAGTGTGTCACGTGTCATCTGTCATGTGTCGTGTGTGTCATGTGTCTCTTAAAGGGCCCTCACCCCCTTTCCCCCACCCCTCCTCCTCTTAAAGGGACCCCACCCCTCCTCCGCTTAAAGTCCCCTCACCCCCTTCCCCCCCCCTCCTCCTCTTAAAGGGACCCCAACCCTTTTCCTCTTAAAGGGACCCCACCCCTCCTCCTCTTAAAGGGACCCCACCCCTCCTCCTCTTAAAGTCCCCTCAACCCCTTCCCCCCCACCCCTCCTCCTCCTAAAGGGACCCCTCCCCTCCTGCTCTTAAAGTGCCCTCAACCCCTTCCCCCCTCCCCTCCTGCTCTTAAAGGGACCCCACCCCTCCTCCTCTTAAAGGGACCCCACCCCTCGTCCTCTTAAAGGGACCCCACCCCTCGTCCTCTTAAAGGGACCCCACCCACCCCACCCCTCCTCCTCTTAAGGGACCCCACCCCTCCTCCTCTTAAAGGGACCCCACCCCTCGTCCTCTTAAAGGACCCCACCCCTCCTCCTCTTAAAGGGACCCCACCCCTCCTCCTCTTAAAGTCCCCTCCCCCCCTTCCCATTCCCCCCTCCTCCTCCTAAAGAGCCCCGTCCCCTTCTCCTCTTAAAGGGACCCCGCCCCTCCTCCGCTTAAAGTCCCCTCACCCCTTCCCCCCCACCCCTCCTCCTCTTAAGGGACCTCACCCCTCCTCCTCTTAAAGGGACACCACCCCTCCTCCTCTTAAAGGGACCCCACCCCTCGTCCTCTTAAAGGGACCCCACCCTCGTCCTCTTAAAGGGACCCCACCCCTCCTCCTCTTAAAGGGACCCCGCCCCTCCTCCGCTTAAAGTGCCCTCACCCCCTTCCCCCCCACCCCTCCTCCTCTTAAAGGGACCCCACCCCTCCTCCTCTTAAAGGGACCCCACCCCTCCTCCTCTTAAAGGGACCCCACCCCTCGTCCTCTTAAAGCGACCCCACCCCTCGTCCTCTTAAAGGGACCCCACCCCTCCTGCTCTTAAAGGGACCCCACCCCTCCTGCTCTTAAAGGGACCCCACCCCTCCTCCTCTTAAAGGGACTCCACCCCTCCTCCTCTTAAAGGGACCCCACCCCTCCTCCTCTTAAAGGACCCCACCCTCCTCCTCTTAAAGGGACCCCAACCCTTTTCCTCTTAAATGGACCCCACCCCTCCTCCTCTTAAAGGGACCCCCGCCCCTCCTCCGCTTAAAGTCCCCTCAACCCTTCCCCCCCCAACCCTCCTCCTCTTAAAGGGACCCCGCCCCTCCTCCTCTTAAAGTCCCCTCCCCCCCTTCCCATTCCCCCCTCCTCCTCCTAAAGAGCCCGTCCCCTCCTGCTCTTAAAGGGCCCTGTCCGTTTGGGCCCGCAGCTGCAGGTCCGGACGCGCCGTCGGGGCCGGGCTCGGGCGCACCGCGCTGCAGACGCTGCTGCTGAGGCGCTGGCGCAGGCGGGCGGGGCCGTGCGCGGGGAGCACGCGCTGTTCCTGCGCTACCGCATCGACGCCGTCACCGTGCGCGGCATCAACAGCTTCCGGCAGCACAAGCACGACCTGACCGCCGTGGGGAGGTCCGTGTGCGCCCCGTAGCCGCCCCAGAGCGACCCCATAGCGACCCATAGTGACCCCATAGTGGACCCCCATAGGGACCCCATAGTGGCCCATAGGGATCCCATAGCGACCCATGGGGACCCCATAGCGACCCCATAGGGGCCCCATAGTGACCCCATAGCGACCCCATAGGGATCCCATAGCGACCCCATAGAGACCCCCATAGCGACCCCATAGTGACCCCATAGGGACCCCATAGGGATCCCATAGCGACCCCATAGGGACCCCATAGCGACCCCATAGAGACCCCATAGGGACCCCATAGAGACCCATAGAGACCCCATAGAGTCCCATACGGACCCCATAGAGACCCCATAGTGACCCCATAGAGACCCCATAGAGACCCATAGAGACCCCATAGCGACCCCATAGGGACCCCATAGCGACCCCATAGAGACCCCATAGCGACCCCATAGAGACCCCATAGGGGACCCCATAGAGACCCATAGAGACCCCATAGAGTCCCCATACGGACCCATAGAGACCCCATAGTGACCCCATAGAGACCCCATAGGGACCCCATAGAGACCCATAGAGACCCCATAGAGACCCCATATTGACTCCATAGGGACCCCATAGTGACCCCATAGCGACCCCATAGGGGCCCCATAGAGACCCATAGAGACCCCATAGAGACCCCATAGGGACCCCATAGAGACCCATAGAGACCCCATAGAGTCCCCATACGGACCCCATAGAGACCCCATAGTGACCCCATAGAGACCCATAGGGACCCCATAGAGACCCATAGAGACCCCATAGAGACCCCCTATTGACTCCATAGGGACCCCATAGTGACCCCATAGCGACCCCATAGGGGCCCCATAGAGACCCATAGAGACCCCATAGAGACCCCATAGGGACCCCATAGCGACCCCATAGGGACCCATAGGGACCGCATAGAGACGCCATAGGGACCCCATAGAGACCCCATAGGGACCCCATAGCGACCCATAGGGACCCCATAACAGCTTCCGCAGCACAAGCACAACCTGACCGCTGTGGGGAGGTCCGTGTGCGCCCCATAGCCGCCCATAGCGACCCCCATAGCGACCCCATAGGGACCCATAGGGACCGCATAGAGACCCCATAGGGGACCCATAGAGACCCCACAGGGACCCCATAGCGACCCATAGGGACCCCATAGGGACCCATAGAGACCCATAGGGACCCCATAGTGACCCCATAGAGACCCATAGAGACCCCATAGCGCCCCATAGTGACCCATTATGGCCCCATCGCGCCCCATAGCGCCCCATAGTGACCCCATAGCGCCCCATAGTGACCCATAGCGCCCCATAGTGGACCCATTATGTCCCCATCGCGCCCCATAGAGACCTATTATCACCCCATAGCGCCCCATAGTTACCCCATAGCGCTCCATAGTGACCCCATAGCCCCCCATAGTGACCCATTATGGCCCCATTGCGCCCCATAGAGACCTATTATCTCCCCATAGCTCCCCATAGGGCCCCATAGTGACCCCATAGCGCCCCATAGTGACCCATAGCGCCCCATAGTGACCCCATAGCCCCCCATAGTGACCCATTATGGCCCCATTGCGCCCCATAGAGACCTATTATCTCCACATAGCTCCCCATAGGGCCCCATAGTGACCCCATAGGGCCCCATAGTGACCCATAGCGCCCCATAGTGACCCATAGCCCCCCATAGTGACCCATTATGGCCCCATTGCGCCCCATAGAGACCTATTATCTCCCCATAGAGCCCCATAGTGACCCCATAGCGCCCCATAGTGACCCATTATGGCCCCATCGCGCCCCATAGAGACCTATTATCACCCATAGCGCCCCGTAGTGCCCATAGCGCCCCATAGTGACCCCATAGCCCCCCATAGTGACCCATTATGGCCCCATTGCGCCCCATAGAGACCTATTATCTCCCCATAGCTCCCCATAGGGCCCCATAGTGACCCCATAGCGCCCCATAGTGACCCATAGCCCCCCTAGTGACCCCATAGCCCCCCATAGTGACCCATTATGGCCCCATAGCGCCCCATAGTGACCCATAGCCCCCCATAGTGACCCATTATGGCCCCATCGCGCCCCATAGTGACCCCATAGCGCTCATAGTGACCCCATAGCCCCCCATAGTGACCCATTATGGCCCCATTGTGCCCCATAGAGACCTATTATCTCCCCATAGCTCCCCATAGGGCCCCATAGTGACCCCATAGCGCCCCATAGTGACCCCATAGCGCCCCATAGTGACCCATAGCCCCCATAGTGACCCATTATGGCCCATCGCGCCCCATAGTGACCCCATAGCCCCCCATAGTGACCCATTATGGCCCCATCGCGCCCCATAGTGACCCCATAGCCCCCCATAGTGACCCATTATGGCCCCATTGCGCCCCATAGAGACCTATTATCTCCCCATAGCGCCCCATAGCGACCCCATAGCCCCCCATAGTGACCCATTATGGCCCCATAGTGCCCCATAGTGACCCATAGCCCCCCATAGTGACCCATTATGGCCCCATCGCGCCCCATAGAGACCTATTATCACCCCATATCGCCCGTAGCGCCCCATAGCGCCCCATAGTGACCCCATAGCCCCCCATAGTGACCCATTATGGCCCCATCGCGCCCCATAGTGACCCCATAGCGCCCCATAGTGACCCATAGCCCCCCATAGCGACCCATTATGGCCCCATCGCGCCCCATAGTGACCCCATAGCGCCCCATAGTGACCCATAGCCCCCCATAGTGACCCATTATGGCCCATCGCGCCCCATAGTGACCCCATAGCGCTCCATAGTGACCCCATAGCCCCCCATAGTGACCCATTATGGCCCCATTGTGCCCCATAGAGACCTATTATCTCCCCATAGCTCCCCATAGGGCCCCATAGTGACCCCATAGCGCCCCATAGTGACCCATAGCCCCCCATAGTGACCCATTATGGCCCCATCACGCCCCATAGTGACCCCATAGCCCCCCATAGTGACCCATTATGGCCCCATAGCGCCCCATAGTGACCCCATAGCCCCCCATAGTGACCCATTATGGCCCCATTGCGCCCCATAGAGACCTATTATCTCCCCATAGCGCCCCATAGCGACCCCATAGCCCCCCATAGTGACCCATTATGGCCCCATAGTGCCCCATAGTGACCCATAGCCCCCCATAGTGACCCATTATGGCCCCATCGCGCCCCATAGAGACCTATTATCACCCCATATCGCCCCGTAGCGCCCCATAGCGCCCCATAGTGACCCCATAGCCCCCCATAGTGACCCATTATGGCCCCATCGCGCCCCATAGTGACCCCATAGCGCCCCATAGTGACCCATAGCCCCCCATAGCGACCCATTATGGCCCCATCGCGCCCCATAGTGACCCCATAGCGCCCCATAGTGACCCATAGCCCCCCATAGTGACCCATTATGGCCCCATCGCGCCCCATAGTGACCCCATAGCGCTCCATAGTGACCCCATAGCCCCCCATAGTGACCCATTATGGCCCCATTGTGCCCCATAGAGACCTATTATCTCCCCATAGCTCCCCATAGGGCCCCATAGTGACCCCATAGCGCCCCATAGTGACCCATAGCCCCCCATAGTGACCCATTATGGCCCCATCACGCCCCATAGTGACCCCATAGCCCCCCATAGTGACCCATTATGGCCCCATAGCGCCCCATAGTGACCCCATAGCCCCCCATAGTGACCCATTATGGCCCCATTGCGCCCCATAGAGACCTATTATCTCCCCATAGCGCCCCATAGCGACCCCATAGCCCCCCATAGTGACCCATTATGGCCCCATAGTGCCCCATAGTGACCCATAGCCCCCCATAGTGACCCATTATGGCCCCATCGCGCCCCATAGAGACCTATTATCACCCCATATCGCCCCGTAGCGCCCCATAGCGCCCCATAGTGACCCCATAGCCCCCCATAGTGACCCATTATGGCCCCATTGCGCCCCATAGAGACCTATTATCTCCCCATAGCGCCCCATAGTGACCCCATAGCCCCCCATAGTGACCCATTATGGCCCCATCGCGCCCCATAGTGACCCCATAGCGCTCCATAGTGACCCCATAGCCCCCCATAGTGACCCATTATGGCCCCATTGCGCCCCATAGTGACCCCATAGCGCTCCATAGTGACCCCATAGCCCCCCATAGTGACCCATTATGGCCCCATTGTGCCCCATAGAGACCTATTATCTCCCCATAGCTCCCCATAGGGCCCCATAGTGACCCCATAGCGCCCCGTAGTGACCCCATAGCGCCCCATAGTGACCCATAGCCCCCCATAGTGACCCATTATGGCCCCATCGCACCCCATAGTGACCCCATAGCGCCCCATAGTGACCCATAGCCCCCCATAGTGACCCATTATGGCCCCATCGCGCCCCATAGAGACCTATTATCACCCCATAGCGCCCCGTAGCGCCCCATAGCGCCCCATAGTGACCCCATAGCCCCCCATAGTGACCCATTATGGCCCCATCGCGCCCCATAGTGACCCCATAGCGCCCCATAGTGACCCATAGCCCCCCATAGTGACCCATAGTGACCCCATAGCCCCCCATAGTGACCCATTATGGCCCCATCGCGCCCCATAGAGACCTATTATCACCCCATATCGCCCCGTAGCGCCCCATAGCGGGCGCGCAGTGACTGAGCGCCCCACAGGATGCTGGAGGGAATGTTCCGGAAGCTGAACAACCTTCTGGAGCGGCTGCACCAGTCGTACTTCTTCTACCTGCTGCCGTCACTGTCGCGCTTCGTCTCCATCGGGCTCTACATGCCGCCCTTCGGCCTCGTGCTGCTCGCGCTCCTCCTCAGGGTCTGTGGGGCGTGGGGGGCAGGGTGTGGGGTGGGGGGGGGCTGGGCTGAGGGGTGTGGGGTGTGGGGTGTGAGGTGAGGGGTGGGGTGTGGGGTGTGGGATGTGAGGTGGGGCGTGGGGGGTGGGGGGTGGGATGTGAGGCTGGGGGTGGGGTGTGGGGTGTGGGGTGTGGGGTGTGGGGCGTGGGGTGAGGGGTGGGGTGTGAGGTGGGGGGTGGGGGGTGGGATGTGGGGTGTGGGGTGTTAGGTGGGGGGTGGGGTGTGGGGTGTGGGGTGAGGTGTGGGGTGTGGGGTGTGGGGTGGGGGGTGGGGGGTGGGGTGTGAGGTGAGGGGTGGGGTGTGGGGCATGGGGTGTGAGGTGTGGGGCGTGGGATGTGGGGTTCGGAGATGTGTGGGATCTATGGGGCGGGATCTGTGGGGCGGAGATGTGTGGGATCTATGGGGCGGGATCTGTGGGATCTATGGGGCAGGATCTATGGGGTGGAGATGTGTGGGATCTATGGGGCGGGATGTGTGGGATCTATGGGGCGGGATCTATGAGGCAAGATGTGTGGGATCTATGGGGTGGGATCTGTGGGGCGGAGATCTATAGGGCAGGATCTGTGGGGCGGAGATGTGTGGGATCTATGGGGTGGGATCTGTGGGGCGGAGATGTGTGAGATCTATGGGGCGGGATGTGTGGGATCTATGGGGCAGGATCTATGGGGCAGAGATGTGTGGGATCTATGGGGCAGGATCTGTGGGGCGGAGATGTGTGGGATCTATGGGGCGGGATCTATAGGGCAGGATCTGTGGGGCGGAGATGTGTGGGATCTATGGGGTGGGATCTGTGGGGCGGAGATGTGTGGGATCTATGGGGCGGGATGTGTGGGATCTATGGGGCAGGATCTATGGGGCAGAGATGTGTGGGATCTATGGGGCAGGATCTGTGGGGCGGAGATGTGTGGGATCTATGGGGCGGGATCTATAGGGCAGGATCTGTGGGGCGGAGATGTGTGGGATCTATGGGGTGGGATCTGTGGGGTGGAGATGTGTGGGATCTATGGGGCGGGATGTGTGGGATCTATGGGGCAGGATCTATGGGGCAGAGATGTGTGGGATCTATGGGGCGGGATCTGTGGGGCGCAGGCTCTGGACCTATGGCTGCAGCTCCATAAGAGCGACAGCGCCGCGGGAGAGCGGATGTGGGACGGGGACACAGCGCCGCGCGGCACCGAGGTCAGCGCTGCCCCACACCTCCGCCCCACACCTCCGCCCCACACCTCCGCCCCACACCTCCGCCCCACATTGCCCTATGTGGATCCACACGGCCCCAGATGACCCCAGATGACCCTGGACGACCCCAGACAACCCCAGATGACCCCAGATGACCCCAGACGACCCCAGATGACCCCACATAGCTCCAGACGACCCCAGATGACCCCAGACGACCCTACACGGCCCCAGATGACCCCAGACGACCCCACATAGCCCCACACAACCCCAGATGACCCCAGACAGCCCCAGACGACCCCAGGTGACCCCACATAGCCCCAGACGACCCCAGATGACCCTAGACAACCCCAGATGACCCCAGGTGACCCCACACAGCCCCAGACGACCCCAGATGACCCCAGATGACCCCACACAGCCCAAGATGACCCCAGATGACTCCAAATGACCCCAGACGACCCCACATAGCCCCACACGACCCCAGACGACCCCAGATGACCCCACACAGCCCCAGATGACCCCAGATGACCCCACACAGCCCCAGACGACCCCAGATGACCCCACATGGCCCCAGACGACCCCAGATGACCCCAGATGACCCTAGACGACCCCAGATGACCCCAGACGACCCCACACAGCCCCAGACGACCCCAGATGACCCCACATGGCCCCAGATGACCCCAGATGACCCCAGACGACCCCAGATGACCGCACACAACCCCAGATGACCCTAGATGACCCCACATAGCTCTAGACAACCCCAGACGACCCTACACGGCCCCAGATGACCCCAGACGACCCCAGATGACCCCAGATGACCGCACACAGCCCCACACAACCCCAGATGACCCTAGACAACCCCAGATGACCCCAGATGACCCCACATAGCCCCAGACGACCCCAGATGACCCCAAATGACCCCAGACGGCCTCAGGCGACCCCACACAGCCCCAGACGACCCCAGATGACCCCAGACGACCCCAGATGATCCCACACGGCCCCAGACGACCCCAGATGACCCCACATAGCTCCAGACGGCCCCAGATGACCCCAGACGACCCCAGATGACCCCAGACGGCCCCAGGTGACCCCACACAGCTCCAGATGACCCCACGCGGCCCCACACAGCCCCAGATGACCCTAGACGACCCCAGGCGACCCCAGACGGCCCCAGACGACCCCAGACGACCCCAGATGACCCCAGACGGCCCCAGGTGACCCCACACAGCCCCAGATGACCCCATGCAGCCCCACACAGCCCCAGATGACCCTAGACGACCCCAGATGACCCCAGACGACCCCAGGTGACCCCACATAGCCCCAGACGACCCCAGACGACCCCAGATGACCCCAGACGGCCCCAGGTGACCCCACACAGCTCCAGATGACCCCATGCAGCCCCACACAGCCCCAGATGACCCTAGACGACCCCAGATGACCCCAGACGACCCCAGACGACCCCAGGTGACCCCACATAGCCCCAGACGACCCAGACAACCCCAGACGACCCCAGACGACCCCAGACGACCCCAGCCATCCCGAGCCGACCCCGCAGCGTTGCCCCGGTGCCGTGTCCCCGCAGGATCGCCCCGTGGGGCTGCTGGCGCTGGTGCCGCCGCTGGTGGTGTCGCACGGCGCGGGGCTGGCCCTATATGCGCTGCCACTTGTGGGGCAGCACGTGGCCACGCAGCACTTCCCCGTGGCCGAGGCCGAGGCCGTGGTGCTCACGCTCATCGCCATCTACGTGGCCGGGATGGCCCTGCCCCACAGCACGCACAGGTGGAGATGGGGCGGGGGGAGGTGGGGCGGGGGGAGATGGGGCGGGGGGGGGTATGGGGCGGGGGGAGATGGGGTGGGGGGGGTATGGGGCGGGGGGGTATGGGGTGGGGGGAGATGGGACGGGGGGAGATGGGGTGGGGGGAGATGGGGTGGGGGGGGTATGGGGCGGGGGGAGATGGGGCGGGGGGATATAGGGCAGGTGGATATGGGGCGGGGATATGGGGTTGGGTGGGCAGATATGGGTCAGGGGGAGATGGGGCGGGGGGAGGTGGGGCGGGGGGAGATGGGGTGGGGGGGGGTATGGGGCGGGGGGCTATGGGGTGGGGGGGTATGGGGTGGGAGGAGATGGGGCGGGGGGGTATGGGGAGGGGGGAGTATGGAGTGGGGGGAGATGGGGCGGGGGGGTATGGGGTGGAGGGAGATGGGGTGGGGGGGGTATGGGGCGGGGGGAGATGGGGAGGGGGGGGTATGGGCGAGGGGGGGATGGGGTGGGGGGAGATGGGGCGGGGGGGGATGGGGCGGGGGGGTATGGGGTGGGGGGGAGATGGGGCGGGGGGAGATGGGGCGGGGGGATATAGGGCAGGTGGATATGGGGCGGGGATATGGGGTTGGGTGGGCAGATATGGGTCAGGGGGAGATGGGGCGGGGGGAGGTGGGGCGGGGGGAGATGGGGTGGGGGGGGGTATGGGGCGGGGGGGTATGGGGTGGGGGGGTATGGGGTGGGAGGAGATGGGGCGGGGGGGTATGGGGAGGGGGGAGTATGGAGTGGGGGGAGATGGGGCGGGGGGGTATGGGGTGGGGGGGAGATGGGGTGGGGGAGATGGGGCAGGGGAGGTATGGGGTGGGGGGGAGATGGGACGGGGGGAGATGGGGCGGGGTGATATGGGGCGGGGATATGGGGTTGGGTGGGCAGATATGGGTCAGGGGGATATGGGGTGGGGGGAGATGGGGTGGGGGGAGATGGGGCGGGGGGGAGTGGATATGGGGTGGTTGAGGTTGGATGTGGGGTGGGTGAGAGCAGATGGGGGGCAGGTGGGGCAGCCATGGGGCAGCTATGGTGTATCCCTGGGGCAGCCGTGGGGCAGCCATGGTGTATCCATGGGGCAGCCGTGGGGCAGCTATGGTGTATCCATGGGGCAGCCGTGGGGCAGCCGTGGGGCAGCCATGGTGTATCCATGGGGCAGCCGTGGGGCAGCCATGGTGTATCCATGGGGCAGCCGTGGGGCAGCTATGGTGTATCCATGGGGCAGCCGTGGGGCAGCCGTGGGGCAGCCATGGTGTATCCATGGGGCAGCCGTGGGGCAGCTATGGTGTACCCATGGGGCAGCCGTGGGGCAGCAGTGGGGCAGCCGTGGGGCAGCCGTGGGGCAGCAGTGGGGCAGCTATGATGTATCCATGGGGCAGCCGTGGGGCAGCTATGGTGTATCCATGGGGCAGCCGTGGGGCAGCAGTGGGGCAGCCGTGGGGCAGCCGTGGGGCAGCAGTGGAGCAGCTATGATGTATCCATGGGGCAGCCGTGGGGCAGCTATGGTGTATCCATGGGGCAGCCGTGGGGCAGCCATGGTGTATCCATGGGGCAGCCGTGGGGCAGCCGTGGGGCAGCAGTGGGGCAGCCGTGGGGCAGCCGTGGGGCAGCAGTGGGGCAGCTATGATGTATCCATGGGGCAGCCGTGGGGCAGCTATGGTGTATCCATGGGGCAGCTATGGTGTATCCATGGGGCAGCCGTGGGGCAGCTATGGTGTATCCATGGGGCAGCTATGGTGTATCCATGGGGCAGCAGTGGGGCAGCTATGGTGTATCCATGGGGCAGCCGTGGGGCAGCTATGGTGTATCCATGGGGCAGCCGTGGGGCAGCCATGGTGTATCCATGGGGCAGCAGTGGGGCAGCTATGGTGTATCCATGGGGCAGCCGTGGGGCAGCCGTGGGGCAGCTATGATGTATCCCTGGGGCAGCCGTGGGGCAGCAGTGGGGCAGCCGTGGTGTATCCATGGGGCAGCAGTGGGGCAGCTATTGTGTATCCATGGGGCAGCTGTGGGGCAGCAGTGGGGCAGCCA